>NW_010259696.1:0-4584 GCF_000690775.1 Eurypyga helias
TCTATGATTCTATGATTCTAATACCCCTGGGGAGCCTGTGGCTCATAGATAAGACTCCACCTGCAGCAGGTACACCCATAAGGGACTGCAGTCTGTGGATAAGTCCAAGCCAGAGCAGGGTCAAGGGGAGGAGCTCATTGCAATGTTAAACTCAATGGTCTGGTGAAAAGGGACCAGGGGTGGAGACTGTAATGGAAAATCACTCTAATTTTTTGTGACCTGGGATTTGAATTGCATATTATGGGAATTACTACAGCAGGAACCATCTGAACCAATGGATGACAAGCCCTATAAGAAGCGGTGCAAGTGCAGCAGTGACCCGACCAGAGCTGGCTTTGGTGCCCAATAACTCCACACAACACACCACCTCTCCTATCCTGAGTGACCACCATAACAAAGGGAGCCCAAAGTCACAGACTGAATTAACTCAGTGGACATTTGTGCACATTTTAATGGCACTTCACAGCAGTGGTCCACAGACGAGGGGAATGATATCTGTGTGTTATATCAAAGGATGGGAAGTATGGTGGTGGTTAATGATAATATATTGGACAGCGTGGCACCTCAGCATGATGTAAGTGGTATGGAATTAAGCGTGGAAACTGTGCTGATTTTGGCTAGGAGAGAGCAGATTTTCTTCATAGTGGCTAGGATGGGGCTGTGGTTTGAATTTGTGCTGAAAACAATGTTGATAATATAGAGATTCTTTCATTACTGCTGAGCAGTGCTTACACAGAGTCAAGGCCTTTTCTGCTCCTCACATCAGCAAGTCTGGAGGTGCACAAAAGCTGGGATGGGACACAGCCAGAGCGGTTGACGCCAACTGACCAAGGGGATATTCCATACTATATGACAACATGTTCAACATATAAAGCTGGGGAAGAAGGAAGGGGGGGGAATAGTGGGTGGCATTTGGAGTGATGGTGTTAGTATTCCCAAGTTACCATAACACATGATGGAGCCCTGCTTTCCTGGAGATGGCTGAACACCTGCCTGCCAATGGGAAGCGGTAAATTAATTCCTTGTTCTGCTTTGCTTGTGTGTGTGTGGTTTTGCACTTTTACCCATTAGACTGTCTTTATCTCAACTCACGAGTTTTTGCACTTTTACCCTTCCAGCTCTCACCCCCAACCCAGCAGGGTGTAGTGAGTGAGCAGCTGTGTGGTGCTTAGTTGCTGCCTGGGGTTAAACCATGACAAATGCTCATCTGAAAATATACATGCATAAAATCAAGAATGTGCCTTTGTTGGCAATCCATATTCAAGAGACTTTGAAGTCCATCAAACTAGCCCAAAGAATTCACAACCTGTCTATAAACACAGCATTGCAAGCAATGGCTATTATGAATGCACCTCGATAGTTTTGCTCCTCAAAAAGATATATTTATAAGCACTTTTGATCATAACTGTAATCAGAAGAAAACTCAGTTCTCAAAAATACATTTATTTACACAGGTGGCCAGAATCTCAGAATTAAGAAACATTGCCATGAAAGGAAGTCAAATAAAGTAGCAATATAAATCACCCAAGCTCAAAAAAAGAGAGTAATTAGCCTGTTCCTTCACTAATTTGTATCTATTTTCCAGTATTGGCATCATGCGTTAACAGTATAATCACATTACAAAAAGCTAGTAGAAGTTATTGAGTGAGACATCTGCTTCACTCAGATGAAGACCAGAGCAGGTATAGAATATTTCACCCCACTCCATCACAGAGGCAGCAAATCCCATTGGCAGGCAGTACCATTTACACTGCAGCAGTTCCTGAAGCACACCGTGCCCATGCAGTGGAAATGGAAGCATGGACAGCTGTCAGTCAGATCAGAAAAAAAAAAACCAATTTAATTACAGCTATTCGTTGTGAGGACCACAACCTATTTCACTGTCCATCATCTTAGGAGGCAATCAGCTGAGCCAAAACCCATATCCACTTTTCCTGACCAAACAGCCAACTGCCAGAACCCAAAACTGGGGTATATTTGACCTAACTTGAAAAATGAATGACAACAGACACCTAAGTCTGACCCTGAGATCTTTGCCTCTTTTCACAATAAGTAGAGAAAAGTAAACATTGCCAGAAAATAGCTTATTTAAAATATTCTGCTTGACCATCTCACTGTGAGATCTTAGGCACTTTTTAGATATTTGAACTAGATCAAACTTCCTCCATCAGTTTTTACAATGCTACAAGAGAAATTCACACCTGCAGATTGACAAGCTGTGAAAGCCTATAGCTCAGTGACACCTAAAGACATCTCAGGCAGATTTAATTATGCAGCCAAAATTAATGGCAGGACAATTACTAATGGCATATTATTCAGCTCTATAGTTAATTCATAGACCTGCTTGTTTGTCTTTTTGAAATGATTCACACAATTTCCACTGTTGGCTGAGAAGCTTCAAAATCCAGTGCACCATAAATCTGCAGAGAGAATAGGCTTAGCTTCAGACCACAACCACCCACCTGCACCCAACCCAATCTCTGAAACCAAGCATTACTGCAGGAGTTACGGATTCCTAACTAGAATAGGTTTAAGATCTTTTTAATGGGCATAAAACATCACTACACCAGCCAGCCTGGCTTCCTTCAGCAGAAAAAGCATCCATCCGCTTTGCAGTTGTTTGGGCTGTATCAACGTCAGCTCAGCACAATGATATTTGACACTATTAATAGGGAAATCTATTTTCTTGCTTACAGCATCATTGTTCATGTGCTGGAAAGACCAAAATCAGCAACCTACTTTTGCAGATAACCTAATAAAGGTTCCATGGGATGTATGCCTGTAGGTGTATGCACACATATGTACATATAAGAGACTAGAAATGCCAATAAAAGCTACGTTAGATTTCTACAACTCACTTCCTACAAGGATGCAAGATATAGAAGAATTTAAAAGGTTTATTAACGAGACAGCTGAAGGATTTTTTTTTCCTGGACTGAGAAAACACAACAGTTTGACTGGTTTCTCTGAGGACTTCAGAAAGGCATGTCAGTTAACCTAGGGCTCTTGAACATGGATCTAGAAAAGGATTCTACAAAATACATTAACTTCCAGTGAGAAGGGGGCATACACCTCCTGTCCTTCTTAAAGAAATAGAACCTATTCAAAAGCCAAAAGTCTGTTAACAGTTACTGCATCTATCGTACAACCAGGAAAACAAAAAATTATTTCCAATTTTAAGAAGCGAACTGATGCTAAATCCCGAGTGTAGATCTGTTCAGTCATGGATACAGCCAAACTCTCAAATTCAACAAGCTGACCGTTAAAGCCCATACAATCCAATACATTTCACCATACCTTGAATGTTTCTCTGCCTAGTTAGGTATGCTCTGTAGAGCTGAAAAACTAGAAAACCTGGCACATGTTCTTTGCTAATGGAAGATAAAATGCAAAGGTAGCAGAAGTGCCAACCTAAATTTATTTTCTAAAAAGTCTAAAATAAAAGACAGCAGACACTCAACATGACTATCATTCAGGGGCTTTGCAATAGGCAATAATTTCCCTCTGTTCTTGTCAATGCTGCAAAAACAGAGTTGGTATTTTAGATTAAGAATATATTGACATGAACCTTTATTAACCAGTTGTTGAGAACACTAATTAAGGTAGATATTCAGTAACCAAAACACCTAGTTTTTAACAGGAACAGAGCAATTTACTCTGGGATGACTAAAAAAAAAAAAAGTAACAAGGATGTTGGAAAGAATAAATGGGGAACATCATGGTCTACAGTAGGAAGACAGTGCCCTTTTCCCCATCACCCACATCTTGCTCTCCCTCAGCTTCAAAGAGTTTTGTGTGTGTGTTGTCTCTTCATAGAACACCACTGCTTTTGCAGGCCTGATACCTACCAGGTCAGACTGAAAAGGTCAACAACTGTTTAAACAAACAAGACAAGGGAAAGGGAAATGGGGAAATAATCAAGCCTTCCCATACTCAGGGAACCAAAGCAACTCAGGGAGGGCACTAAGCTACTAAAGTAATACTCATCTCAACCACGCTACCCATGAAATGCTTTGGCTTGACACATTTGGCTGCAGGGAGCCATAGACCGCTGCTTACAGATGGAAGTTCAAGAATCGCACAACTGCATCACAGGAGAGACCTGACCTGCTGCCCTAACGGTTTAGCAGTGCAAGTCACTAAACATCCAATCCTCTATCATAACAAAGGATCTTGGAGGACCATCAAATTGGCATACTGATGGCAGGGCACTGGGGAAGAAGGCATCATGACTTTTCAGCATACACCAATAAACAATTTTAAGAGGAATAAAATAATTGAAAATATAAAGCCCTTCCCTTGGCTCCTTTGGAAAAGTAAATTACCAATATCTATTCCTTTTCTATTTCAAGGAAAAGTCTTCTAATAAAGCTCTGCAAAACAAGATAGCCAAACTCAAAACATGGCAGAAGACCTCACCCATGTACAATTCTCTGATTCTGCCTGAGCACAGGAGAAGCAAGTGTTTCCCTGTGCTAGGAAGGAAGCAGAGACTGATGTGCAGGACAATGAAACTCAAGGGCAGATCCAAGGATTCAGGTGGGGACATACTGACTGGGGCCTCTTTTTGCCACAAAATGTAGG
>NW_010259696.1:4615-9571 GCF_000690775.1 Eurypyga helias
GTCTCTGAGAGCCTACAGAATTTAACAGCACACCACCAGGCTTCCAGAGCTCTGGCTGATGGTTTGGGTGTTGTCAAGTCTTGGTTACATGAAACTGTGCAAGGTAACATAGTGAAAACAGACCTAAGACATAAGGGAGACTACCAGCAGAGGCTTCAGGAACAACCTGAGCAAAGTGCAGGGACATGGGACAAAACCAGCAATAAGACCCTAACCAAACTCTTCATATCAGTATTGGCTCGTACAAAGGCGGCTGCAGATTGCAAAGAAACTCATCATCCCCTCTCCTTTTTAAAGGGTTGAGTTCTCCTTGAGTATTTAAAATTAATAGCATACTTTGTTTTTCTAATTTCCTATCCCTTGAGGCATGAAATGGTAGTGAAAATAAATTACCAGCCCTGTATCTGCTAATGCTCAGTAACACGTTCCTAAGATTTTGCCTCCTGTGCCTTATCAGGAGAAAAATGACTAGCGTGTGACTTGAATGCACTGAATGAATATTTCCTCTTAAAAAAACATTTCTAGAAAAGTAGGAGATTTTATTTATGGAAACAAAACCTAAAATGAAAGGATCACTTAAGCTTGCAAATCACAAACTGTTGAACTGCTCAGATTTTTTTTCTGCT
Organism: Eurypyga helias; assembly: GCF_000690775.1. Classification (NCBI taxonomy): domain Eukaryota; kingdom Metazoa; phylum Chordata; class Aves; order Eurypygiformes; family Eurypygidae; genus Eurypyga; species Eurypyga helias. The sequence goes on from NW_010259696.1 coordinate 5,242, forward strand.
TGAAAAGAAAATACATTAAATAGGGGTTATTACATTGAAGTATAACCCCAAAGCCATATTTAATTGTTCTGCCTGCAGTAGTTGAAGGAGTTGCAGACGGGTGTAACTCGCTGGGATTCAAGACATCACAGCAGATACTTCCTTCCTGTATCCCTGACCAACCTCTCTCTCCTAGACTACATCTAGCATTTTCCTTGCTTGACCTGTCTGTCCTCAGTTATAATTCCCATCAGAGGTAATCCACCCTTCTTACAGGCTGACTAAAAGCAATAATCCTTGTCTGCTACTATGAGTCTGCAATAACTGCAAGCAATCTCTATACCAAACTTCTCAACCTGACCTAAGAATAACTCAGATTTTGCAGAGCAAATCCTCATACAGGACTCCAAAACATGCCTATGTATGAAGCACTCGATGGATTTAAAAATTTCTACATAAAACTCTGCAAGAATAGCATGGCAAAACCACATCTCTAATTTCAAAAGCTCTTAGACGCAGAGCAACGACTGCTGTTACAGACAAAGTCCCCATTATGGTAGGAATTACCACTGATTTACTTCTTGGAAATATCTTCCTGACTTCTGGGAATTTAAAAACCAAAATACATAATTAGACAAAAGATTATTTGTTCTATATGGCACATGTGAGGAAGTTTTTTTACCATATTAAAACATACTTAGTAATTAAAAAAAAACATTTCTAAAGATGGAGTAGGAACAAGACTGAACAACAAGAAAAAAGAGAGCTCTTACCACGTGTATCAGCCATTACCCAGGATTGAGCTTCCATACTGACTCATGACCAGCTTACCTCTTAGCTACTTTCCCTTTGCCTAGGAAGTATGCATCAAGCACCTCCTAGTCTTGCAATGGGGTCTATGTGAGCTGCCCCTTGCACCTATCCAACCCCATAGCAAAACTGTGATACAAGTCAGAATGCTTACCAGCAGTGCATTACAAACACACAATTTCCCTTTATTGTGCTTGCACTATACAACCACACCTCACAGAAGACCAAACATGTTACACCGATACCCAAGTGTTTCATTCTGCTTTCAGCTTACGGCACATAGGAACTTTGAGAAGCACTACACTGCTGTAAATATGGTCACCACACCACTGCACCCCTCCCTTCAGTCACTGAACTCTCTTTATTTCGGCTTTTGCAGTCTCTACAAGGTCTACAGCTAGATTTAAGAAGTATGGTATGGCAAGTTCAAAAGGGTTTTCAGGCATGGCAGAATATTATTGCAGTCCACAGACTTGCTTCTAGATAGAAGTCACATTTGTCAAATTTTCCATTTGTCAATTTTCCTCTCACACCAGCAGTATCAGAGTGATCCCTGAGTATTCTAGTAATTATATGTTCAAAGATAACTATTTAAAATTAACAAGTATGCACTGCTGCAGTTGACAGGAGGACTCATTTAATCAACAATAGATCGCATGGAAAAAAGAAATCAAATCCACAGTTTAATGGGCAATCATGGCAGTTCACAGGTGAAATGTATTGCATGTGACATCAGAATGGAATTACTTTACCCACAGGCTTAGGCAGTGAGACAGATATAGGTGACAGCCTATTGTCTTATGTGCAACAGACGTAAGAATTCTTGAATTTGAACAGGAGGAATGAGGACAGAAAATAAGCTGAGGAATAAAAAAATGTCTCTTAAAGTGACCTGAACTCAACAGCACATAGCCATTCAAGACAATCTTACTGCTCTGTCCTAAACAATCACCTTGAGCCTGCAAACAGGTACATATATCTGTAGGTGACTATTACATAAGCAGAGTTTAAATAAACTTATCTTACATCAAAAAATTAATCACTGATTAGATCTAATTAGATACATTTAACCCAACTGCCTCCACCATTCTTCACCAGATAAAAGGTTTGATTGTCACTAACTGCTGCTGACACATAACGCTCCCAGGGACTTCAATTTTCCCAGTATCACACAATTCCCAAAAGGTGGAGTGGGGTCTATACATGCTGTAAGGTTTTTCAGTGTCCTTCTACACAGAGATATTTTTCCTTTACAGCTTTATGTAATTTCTTCTACATTACATCTCTCAAGTTTTGAATTTATTTTAGCAACACCTGTCTGAAAATGCATTGCAAGGCAGCTCCTACAGAAGCTGTGCCAATGCATGACTGGGTTATTGCCAATACTTGCAAAGCTTAAGTGGGAAAGAAGTTGGTCTTGCAAAGGGGCTCAGCTGGCCCTCTGATAAGTACTGCAGCAGAGCACCCGGCCATAATTCAAGCAAGCCTCCAAGATACAAGCGAAGGTTAGTCATTTGACAGAAAACAGCTTGAAACCAGTGCAACTGGTTCAGCTTCTCCTTTCCTCTCTTCCATGCCCAAAGACTCAGAGTTTCATGGTGCACTCTCCAAGGCATAAGGCAGTACCTTCTCCCCTAGCTTGACCCAAGAACAGGCATCTATGGTATTGTACAGTATGTTACTAATACTCAATTAAAGAAATCCTTGTTATTTTCTTGCGTGGACCTTGGTCTCGACAGCTGCAGAAAAGATCAGGTGTTTAGGATCACCCACACACAGACTACAATAGCCATTATAAATTCTCAGGAGCAGAACTGCACACACTAGAACCAGCAAACCAGAGGGGAAAAAATGTCACCATTTGTACCTGCTTCACAAATCAAAAGTGTCAGATGTACAACCTGATGAGGCAATAAGGTATTTTTTTATATGTGGTACTTACCATTTGAAATCTAAACAATATTGAGTTGCAGTGAGGTTAACATGTCCTTTTTCCCTCTAATACCCACAACTTAAATTATTAATTACCACACAGTTATGCCCACAACTTAAGTGTGTGTAACAACCAAATACAGTAGGCAAAATACATTAAGGGGCAAGACACACAAGTGCAGGACCTACATTTTCATATGCCGGTTCTACGCCCTGACACAGATTCCATACACCACCTTGGAAAAAGCATTTGCTGCCTCCATGCTTCAAATTCTGTACATAAAATGGAGGCAGTGACACTTCATTACCCCATCACGATCCCACAACGATTAACCGAAGATTGTGAAACGTCCACAAACGACTGGACTGAAGGTCAGACAGAAGCCTTCCACAGGTGGGAGGTAGAAACATTTTTAACTAGTGTTAAGGTGTTTTATCACCCTTCATAAACTCAAGTCACCAAGTGAGGTCCAGTGAGGCTGCCAAGGAAAAATTGCGTTTGTCTGTTTACTCTGTGAACCAGGGTGCAGTAACAACAGTGACATTCTTACATTAACAAAAAGGAATGTAATATGCATACTTTTGTACACTGAATGCCTCACAGGGTTTTTTTGGAAATGAAAGGAAGCTTGTAGAGTCTTGTTATTTGATAGTGCCAGAGATTATCAGCGTACTATAGTATCACAAAATTTGTTCACAGCGGGTCAAATTCACACCCTACAGTGAACCAACAAAAGACCCCTCAGACCCTGATTTCAGCCTTCACGGTTGAGCCAGTGACAGATTTCTGTTAGCACTACACAGGGATATCGTTATGGACCAGAAAACAAAAAACCCTTTTGTCCTAAGGGCATTTCCTTCAAGGCATCTTTTGTTTCCCACAAAAAAAAAGTCAATTGAATATGTTATAAACCGAAGTCCAAAGCAATCTCTCTTATTTACACTTGTTGATTCAAGCAACAGGGATGCATCACCATCTAATTTATTTCATGATTTTTAAAATCCGGAAAACATGTAGAATTGGACTGTTCTGTTAAAATTAAATCGTATCACATTTTGGTTTTATACCCAAACAGTTATAAAGATATGGTAGGTTCAGAAGGAGTGCTCTTCTATGAGCCAGGAAGTGAACAACGGAACTTCACCATTTCTGACGGTCAGTTAAGCAATTAACAAATGGGAAAACAGAGAACAAGACTAGTATTCAAGAGAGATTCGACTAAATATGTAGCCATGAGATGACCTGCAAGTATTAAGGAAAGAAAAACCCAGCTTACTGATAAAGCTATGCCTTCAAAAATTAGTTACAGGAAAAACACAGGTTCCCTAGAAGAAAGGATACCAAAGTCACACGCCGAGGACAAAGGAGGGCAAAAAGTCACCACCAAGCACGAGCGTTCGTTCTGCTTTCCTCTCTCGTACAAGCACAGGCAGAAATCGAGGATGCTGGACCTCAGTCTCTATCCCTTGCTGGGGGATCTGCAGGCTCATCCCTGTGCCTACCAAGCTTCAACCGGAGTGGAAAGTTGGATCCGTAACAAAGATCCTTTTTCCACCGGCGGTTTAATTTTAGAAAGGCGCTAACAAAAGGCACCGTTCTAAACCCCCC
>NW_010259697.1:0-3957 GCF_000690775.1 Eurypyga helias
GACCAGCTTTTCACAAACCCATGATCTGGGTCTGGTCGCGTGGTTATCCTGTACGTGCTGTGTCACTGCACTCAAGATGATCTGCTTGGGTGGTTTTGATTCTTGATGGTAACTTGTGTCTCTTCCTGTTTTTCTATACTAGTACAATAATTTTGCTAAGTCCTCCAATGGCTTACTCTAATACCTTGGCAGAGAATTTTGAAAGCCTGTAGAAATTACTAACTGCTTTCTTTACCCAGACATAACAGTTAAAATTAACTGAATTTCTTATCAACATCTTTCACCTACAAGTATCTAGAAATTTCTGTGCTGTTGGCAGTAAAAATGCAAATAAAATGTATGTTCCTCAAAAAATACTAATGAATAAAAAAATACATGGTTACAGTGCCTGCAGAATCAGTTCTATTACGCACCTTTTTCATATGGAGTATATGCCACCCCACCTTCTCCAGAAAAGATGTAGTAGGACTAGCAAAGATCAAGAGAAGTGCACCTAGGATGGAAGGTAGTATCCGTGCAGGCAGTTTTGATTTGCAGAAACTCATGAGTGAGAGGATAGTATTGTAGAAGTGAACAGTAGAGAGAAAGTGGAAGAGGAATGAGTAGACAACTACAGGAAAAATTATGGTTCTTTTAACAGTGGAGTTAGTTCAAACAAAAGCAAAAATGTTTTCACAATTTTACAATAAACAAATCTTGTTACTGGCCCCTGTGGACGCCAGAATTATAGATAGACAAAAAAGGGTTAGAAAAAATTATGGAAAACACTTTTTCTTTTAAGACAAGTTAGTTTAAATAAATAAATTTGTTTAAGGAGTCTTTTTAGGAAGCCTTAATTTAGAAACATCAAATAGTTTTCAACTTAAGTTTCCAAATACAGTAATTATGCAAAAGCAGCATTCTTTTAGCCTCAGTTCTCTTAGGCGATAATATTACAAGATGGGTAGTAGTTCCCAATTTCAGATTTCCATTCCTTTTAGGATCAGTTTTATGTTATGATTAGTTTTGACAATAATCGTCTTTAACTTACTTTTAAATATTGAGTATTCTTATTAAATGATTGCTGAAAAAAATCTTTAACTCTGCATTCTTGGAAAGATACCTTGTGTATGGCTCATGGATCATTTTAAAAATATATCAGTCTGTGAATCTTTGAGTAGCAATGGAAAGAAACCCTTCTCCTGATCCTTAGAATATGTCAAATGATTTAGTATGTGGTAAGGTCCAATGAATATTTCTTTTCTTGATCTTTAAAACAGCATTATTCAACATTAAGTCATTTAATATTTGTTAGAGCTGTGGCTTTTCTGAGAAATAGAATGACCAGTGAGTGTTTTAGGAATGTGCATTTTTTGTGGTTGGTTGGTTGGGGTTTTTTTTTGTTGGTTTTTTTTTGTTTGGGTTCTTTTTCATTGCAGACCTTCGATAAGCTGCTTATTTTTTTAAAAATAAGTACCTTCCTGAAGACATGTTGAGAGCAAGCTCAGGAGTATCAGGCTTCTGTTGTTGCATGAAATGGGTGCAAGTTCAACCTTTGGTTTCTTGAATGCATGTTTATAGTATGTAAATAGAACAGCATCATGGATATTTTTCAATGCTGTTCTTGAAATGCTTGTTTAGAGATTTTGCATCTTTTATTTACCTTTATAGGGACTGGGAGCAGACAGCAAAAATCTTTATCCCTTTCTGCTTCCAATTATCCAGCTAAGTACAGACGTTCTTCAGCCTCCACATGTCTATCTGCTGGAAGATGGTTTAGAGTTGTGGTAAGAATGTTCTTTATCAGTTAAAAATTTTTAAAATGTTATTTTTGTATCCTCAGAAGGAAAAAAAAAAATTAAAAAAAGCTTTGACAGTATTCAGAATTTGGATGTTCTTGTTATCTCACCATGACATCATCTATATCATAACTTTTCTCAGAATAGATGAGGTTAGGAAGTTAGTAGAAGAAACACAATTAAAAATAATTGAGTAGGTAACCAATTTACTGGCAGTTGTTAGCTGCAGTTCTGTTGTGATAATGAATAGCAGGACAAGAAGTCTAGGCTTTTTGTGCATGCTAAACTAACAATTTGATGTTCTTGACTTCGGGTGCCTAATGACGCAATGATTTTCAGAGCTGGTTGCTGGAAGAGATTTTCAGGTTTACCAGGATAAAATGTAGTTGTCTTCCAGATCTCAAGATACTTGGTGACTGAACATAAACCAAGGAGTGGTACTGTCATCAGTTTGCCAGGAGCCTAGTGTATTTTTTTCTGGTGCAGCTGGCACTCTAGGGGGAGGAAACTGTTACCTGGACCAAATTCAGCTCATCTCTTTCCTGCAAAATATGAATGTATTGAGTTTGTCTTTGAAATAGTGAGGGATTCCTCTGATCTAAATTGTCAGTGGGCATTTGAATTACAAATAACCTACAAATGATCTTTTCTGTGTACAGCAAAGATAAGATTTATAATACTGGTGGTGGGGGGGAAAGTGCAAGATCTTCACAAAATTTAAGACAGAGGCCTTACTTTTTTATCTCCTTAATAATACTGATCTTGAGGTGCTTATTCTGATGCCTGTGCAGAAGAAGGTATTTTAAGATGTCCTAGAGCATCAGAGGAATCTGGATGGAGCTGGCAGAGACAGATGGAGCTGTAATGGCTTCTTGAACCAGAAGCAGGAGAACAGCTAAGCTACTTTACAGAATCAGAAATGTTATTTAAATACAGTAATCCTGCACCTGAGAGCTAGGAGCAAACTGGAATGTGTTTTTATGGCTTTAAGTAAGAATGTAATCTATAGCCACTGTTTTGAAACCTAAGTAATTTTAGATTGTTAAAAACAATGCTGAGCATATAGTTATCTTAGAATCATAGATTCATAGAATGGTTTGGGTTGGAAGGGACCTTTAAGATCATCTAGTTCCAAGTTATGTTTTTTATGGTAATCAATGCGTAATTTCAGACCTCAGAAAAATCCCAAAACCTAAAGGTTTGAGCTGGTTGCCACCACAGATGCTATTTTGAGGTACAGAGCACTTCATGCATTGTCCTTACACCACAAATACTCCCCTCTACCCACCTTCTCTGAGTTCTCAAGCTGAGTACTTAGACATACTCACTGCTGCATTTTGGAGATTACATTGTCTTCATAAAAAGACAGAAACATGGTTTTCTTAACTTTTCCTACCTTAGCCAGACCCATGTGCCTATACTGATAGGAGTGTTATAAGGACTACTGCTACACTTGAAATATGCTTCAAGTACTTGTAACATTATTTATGCATCACATACATGGTTACTATAAGTTCAATGCTTTACATCTGCCAAAATGATTGTTCAGTGTTATTCATAGATCTTCTAAAATATTTTGCTTATTCAATTCTTAGGTTAGTGACGTTGGAGAATAGTCCATGTCTTACACCTGAGCTCTTGAGAATATTTCAGAACATGTCTGCTCTTCTTGGTAAGACTTGTTTCCTGTGGCTTTTTTTTTTTAATCCTTGTGTTTGCATGCATTACATAATGCTACTGTGGCTACAAGAACTAAGGAGGCTTGCAAAGTTGTAACTACCAAAAAATGAAGAACAGGCTTTTATTATTTGACTTGTCCATCATCTTTAATATCTACTTAACCTAGTTCTCCTTTTGATAAATTCATAGAATCACAGAATGCTTTGGGTTGGAAGGGACTTTAAAGACCATCTAGTTCCACCCCCCCTGCCATGGGCAGGGACACCTTCCACTAGACCAGGTTGCTCAAAGCCTCGTCCAGCTTGGCCTTGAACACTTCCAGGGATGGGGCATCCGCAGCTTCTCTGGGCAACCTGTTCCAGTGCCTCACCACCCTCTCCTAGAAGAATTTCTTCCAGATGCCCAATCTAAATCTTCCTGCTTTCAATTTAAACACATTACCCCTTGTCCGGTCACTACAGGCCCTTGTAAAAAGTCCCCCTCCAGCTTTTTGTAGGCC
>NW_010259697.1:3985-6852 GCF_000690775.1 Eurypyga helias
GGAGCCTTCTCTTCTCCAGGCTGAACAAGTCCAACCCTCTCAGCCTTTCGTCATAGCAGAGGTGCTCCAGCCCTCTGATCGTCTTCACGGCCACCTCTAGACTCGCTCCAAGCGGTCTATATCCTTCTGATGTTGAGGGTTCCACAGCTGGACGCAGCACTCCAGGTGAGGTCTCATGAGAGCAGAGGGGGAGAATCACCTCCCTCTATCTGTGGGCCATGCTTCTCTGGATACACCTCAGGATACGGTTGGATTTCTGGGTTGCCAGTACTCCACTGCTGTGCAACTTTTCATCCCCCAGTACCCCCAAGTTCTTCTCCTCAGGGCTGCTCTCTATCCACTCTCCACCCAGCCTGTCCTTGTGCTTGGGATTGCCCCAACCCAGGTGCAGGACCTTGCACTTGGCCTTGTTGAACTCCATGAGGTTGGCAGTGGCCCACCTCTCCAGCCTGTCAAGGTCCCTCTGGATGGCATCCCTTCCCTCCAGCGTGTCAACCACACCACACAGCTTGGTGTCATTGGGAAACTTGCTGAGGATGCACTCAAATCCCACCGTCCATGTTGCTGACAAAGATGTTAAATAGTACAATCCCAGCACTGATCCCTGGGGAACGCCGCATGTCACTGGTCTCCACATTGATATTGAACTGTTGGCCGCAGCTCTTTAAGTGTGACTGTCAAGCCAATCCATTATCCACTGAGCGGTCCACCTGTCAAATCCATGTCTCCGATTTAGAGACAAGGATGTCGTGCAGGACTGTGCCAAGTGCTTTGCACAAGTCCAGGTGTGTGATGTCAGTTGCTCCTCCCTTATCCACCAATACTGTAACCCCGTCCTAAAAGGCCACCATGTTCGTCAGGCACGATCTGCCCTTGGTGAAGCCGTGCTGGCTGTCACCAATCGCCTCCTCATGCTCCATGTGCTTCAGTATAGTTGCAGGACGATCTGCTCCATGAGCTTGCTAGGCACAGAGGTGAGACTGACTGGCCTGTAGTTCCCTGGGTCCTTCTTAATTCCCTTTTTAAAAATGGGGGTTATGTTTCCCCTTAACCAGTCAGTGGGAGCTTCACCTGACTGCCATGACTTATCAAGTATGATGGATAGTGGCTTGGCCATTTCATCGCCAGTTCACTCAAGATTCGTGGATGTATCTTATCGGATCCCACGGACTGGTGAACTTTCAGGTTCCTTAGATGGTCTCAAACCAGCTCTCCTACAGTGGGCAGTTTTTAATTCTTGCAGTCCCTGCCTCTGGCCTCTTTGCCTTGGGTGGTCTGACTTGACCACTTGTCAGTAAAGACTGAGGCAAAAAGGTCATTGGGTACCTCAGCGTTCTCCATATTCTGTGTGACCAGGTCTTTCATTTCCTTCTGGAGATGGCCCACATTTTCCTTAGTTGTCTTTTTCTCACCAGCATACTTACAGAAGCTTTTCTTTTTGCCCTTGATATCCCTGGCCAGATGTAAATGTATCTGGGCTTGAGCTTTTTTTAACCTGATCCCTGGCTGCTCAGACAATTTCTCTGCATTCCTCCCCAGGCTGCCTGTCCTTGCTTCCACCCTCTGTAGGCTTCCTTGGTGTGTTTGAGTTTGTTCAGAAGCTCCTTGTTCAGCCATGCAAGCCTCCTGGTGTTTTTGCTGGACTTCCTCTTTCTTGCGACACATCACTCCCAAGCTGGGAGGAGGTGATCCTTGAATATTAACCAGCTTTCTTGGGCCCCTCTTCCCTCCGGGGATTAATCCCGTGGAACTCTGCCAATCAGTTCCTTGAAGAGGCCGAAGTCTGCTCTCCTGAAGTCCAGGGTAGCAAGCTTGCTGTGCGCCCTCCTTGCCCCCATGAGTGTCTCAAACTCCACCATTTCATGGTCGCTGCAGCCAAGGCTGCCCTTGAGCTTCACATTCCCCACCAGCCCCTCCCTCTTGGTGAGATGAGAAAAAATTCCAGCATGGCACCCCTTCTTGTTAGCTCCTCTGTCAGTTGCTTGCTCGCCTCCGTTCCCCCTCCCACAGAGGAGAGTCAGTGGAAAAGACAAGGAAAGCTTGTAAAGTTGAGATAAGAACTATTTAATAATCTAAATGAAAACTGTATTGATACTAATACTCCTCCTTTCCCATCCCGTCCCACACCGATATCCTTCCCATAGTCTATGGCAAAACATCCATTAGTCCGTGATTTTGGGTTCCATCAGTTCTGATGGTTACTCAGGACAGAAAAGGTGCGGTGTCACGTGGGATTGTTAGGTACCAATGCCAGCTCAGGTCAGGTCACTGCTGCTCTTCTGGGAAGCCTTGTCCTGTGTTGGTTCAGGTGATTTCTGCTGCAATGATTCCTACCACACCAAACTCAGAACAAGGGTTATTTGCAGCAATTGATGTCCACTCTGCATTAATTCATGGGCTATTTTCCCTCAGAATCAAATCCCCCTGAGGTACACATCGGACTTGCCCATCTTCTTTCATTGCCCACCAGGTCCTTGAGCAAAAGCAATCCCACAGATGGGTTTGCCTTTGCCTGAGGCAGGAGTAACCCAGACTGTTTTTCCCAGCATATTTTTAACATGAACTACAGGGACTTTATCTCCTTGATTGGGCAGGGACAGCACGACTGACAGATCCTCTGGTGTTGACTAACCAGGTGGCTTTTGCTAGATGTGTGCCCCAATTTTAAGAGTCCCACCCCCCATTGCTCTCAGGGTGGTCTTTAACAGCCCATTGCACCGTTCGACCTTCCCAGAGGCAGGTGCATGATAGGGGATGTGATACACCCACTCAGTGCCGTGCTCTTCGGCCCAAGTGTCTACGAGGCTGTTTCAGAAATGAGTCCCATTGTCTGATTCAATCCTTTCTGGGGTACCATGTCGCCACAG
>NW_010259698.1:0-16791 GCF_000690775.1 Eurypyga helias
GATTCTATGATTCTATGAAAAATTGTCTGTGTCGCTTGTCATCGTGCCTACTGAGGTAGACTGCAGGCACACACTTTTTCTACATGTTTGAAGAGAACAGCCTAAGCAACACATCAATAGATTCTTTTAAAATGACCTTTTAAAACTGAATTTTAGCTAGAAGCCTTATTCTTTGTATCATGTATACCTCCAAGATCAATGTTAAAAGATTATAGAACTGCTGCACATAGTTCTTTGATATTTGCTCACCTTCCTTCCAAATCTTTCTTTACTCTAGATGTACTTTCAGCCAGGAGTCAGATTAGCCTTAGTGAGTGAACCCATAGAGCAGCTCTTCAGATCCATAATATATTTGTCTCAGCAGGATTCTGTATTGGTTCGCTGCTGCAGAGGGTAAAAACCTAACCACCTTGTTTTCTAGTTTGGATGTCTATAGCTATGGACCTGGACCTCTACTTCCATGAATAAATGCCTGTATTAGGCTCTTCAGGACTGTTTCCACATCACAAATATGAATGACATCTATATTTGATTTCAATTGGTTCCAAACAAAATTGATACTTCCCATGAAGTATCAAAATATGGAGTTAATATCTCGATTACATCAATTAAATCCGATAAAAAGGAAATACGCTATTACAAAAGTGTAACATAGTTTCATGCAAGTTTCTTTCACAAACAATGTTAATATTCCTTCAAGGCCCCGCTGGTGAAGTTTTCCTGATGATGTGTATTGAGAAAGCATCAAGATAACTGATTACTCCTACCTGAGTTTTTATTTTCCCAAGTATAAGTTTACAGACAGGTTTCCAATCAATGTCTCTGCTACCAAATGCTTCTCTCAAGGGCATGCTGGGTCTATCTATATCTATGAGATCCATTTCTTTTTCAGTTGGGAATATCCTGGTCCATGTATTAGCAATTGTGAAGAACTGCCTGCTCTGTTAACATGACCTTTCCTGCCCTCGTGGAAGAGGGAGCAGGATTTACTTCTATGTATCCTATCCATCTTAAAAGGATTAAGATAATATGCCCCAAGTGAAATAGTGGATAAATGTATTCATTCTTCCTTACCATTTGTTAATTGTGGAATCTGATTAATAGACTATGAGATAGTGTCATTTGATTATTTTCATTCAAAATAGTTGAATTTGGAATTGATTCATTTGCTTTTACTTTATACAAGGTTTTCTTCCCAACGGACATGTCACTGAAGGATATTTGATAAAAATCACATATTGTCTTGTCAGTATTCTAATCCTTTTGTTTGCAGGCTATGCTATGATGGCAGCTTCCTCCTTACCCATTGTTATTTGCCTTGTGTTTCATTGTTCACTTCTTGTTTACCTCTCCTTCACATTTCCTGCTAAGCACTTCAGAGATTTTCATGAGCTGAAGATAAGACCTTGAAATTTTGCTTTTGTCTGTTTGGACATAATTTTCAATTATTGTTTTACTTCTCTATAGCTTTTGTACTTTTATATTTCAGGTATAGAAAACATAACTGCCCTTGTCTTCATTTCTTTATTTGAGGTTTAACGGGTAGTAAATCAACTGACATTAAAATAACTCTGTAGAAAGTGCAGAGGTTTAAATGAACCAATGAAGGCATAATGAACGGGATAATCTGAAAACAAGTAATGAAATTTGAAATTATTTCATTTAGAAAGATATCTAGAGGTCAAGGATATTCTGAATTGTGAATGTGGCTTTGTTGAGTGTAGATTTTGTGGTGTTTTTTTTTTTTTTCTTTCATGGTGAAATGCAATTAAAAAAATAGATCTTTGTCATTTTAACTCTTATGATTTAATACATTGACTCTTAGTGCAATATGGAAATGAGAGGAGCACAGAGGCCTGTTCAAGTTACACTGTGAAGCCCCAGTGGTATGAACAAGCTCAGTTCAGCACAATACAAATATCTTTGAAGAGTGTGCAATCCTTGTGACAGCACTGCTTTTCCCTGCTGAGATAAAAATAAGAAGCTGGTGGCCAAGAAACCTGGGGAGTGTTTTTTACACTGTTCCTTACAGTCTCAGGGCAATATTGCGAAGACAGCATCCTTGGTGTGTCTTTGTTTGGAGTGCAGAAAGCCAGGGGACAAGAGGAGCTGTTGTCAGCTATCTGTGCAGTGTGTGTGATTCAGGCCATGCCATGCTGTGTTGGCCACACTGTCTGGTAAGGAGGCCACTAGTGTCCTGTCTTCAGCTCTGCTGAATGCCACAGCAAAGATGGACGTCTTTAAGTACGAGTTTTACTCAGTGCTTTATTCCTCTTTTCTAAAATGAAGGATTACCAAACATCTTTTAAAACAACTTATGGGTTGTTTTAAATCTGAGTTACTCTGTTCAAGAGCAGCAAGGGACCCAGAAGCTGGTAGCAATGCCTGTGGTTTTGGGAAGCAGTTAAAAAACCAGACTCTAAAACAGGACTTTAGATCCCACAGTTTGGGGTGTTTGTGGAAATTAGGGAGTAAAACTGGAAGAAACCCCTTCTAACCCTAGCCAGTTTTGATCCTGGAGGGAGCAACTGATGAGGGTCAAACGTGGGACTACAGGAACAAGCCACTGTACTTGTACTGTAGGTCACTGGGAAACAGAGGCTTTGGACCAAAACTGTATATGTAGCAATCTGTCCGCTACAGGAGAGTTTTGCTGTTTGTGAAGAGTGACATCGGGCATTTTCCACTAAAACAAGATTAAACTAGAATGCAGACTTTGCTGGGAATTGTTTTCAAGGAGACTTATCGTTCTTTAAGAGGTGATTTAGATTTTAAAGTATTTGGCTTCTAACAGGTTTGATTTCACAATTGTACAAATATTAATGAAAGACAAATGCCATAGCCTTTTTAATTAGGAAACAAAAATTCATCACGTTAAAATATTCTTCTTCAAGGAAGTCAGAACAATTTATGAAATTAAGACAGTATAATCAGTAAGTTCAACTGGTGAAGCATGAATATTAAAGAAATATTTGATGTGAATAGTCTACAATGCACAGTCTATGTGAGTGTTGGGTTTTTGTACAGCCTATTCACTGAACAGTTACAATTAATGAAAGAATTGAAAACCCCACTTCTTTGATGCATGGGTTGCAAAGTAACATGTACTAATAACACATTACTCATTGTATATTGTTCATTTGGGTTAGCTTTTTATACTTGATGGCTTCCTAGGAGCCAACTCCATCTTTAAGCATGTCTTGTTTGCTGCCTTCTCTGAAACAGGAATCACTCATAGCTTAAAGCAAAGCTCAGTATCCATCAATACTGCATTTGAAGGGAGTAGCTTCATACTGCACTATATTTTTGACAGAAGTGTAAAAATATCTATTCATTAATTCATTAAATTTGCTCATAATTCTTCACTTCTCCTCACTTAACATCATGTGGACTTGTCTGTTTTCTGCAGCTTGGAGCTGAAAGGATTTTGGATATGAATTTGGAAGAATTTAGCCACAGCTGAATGTCATTAGCCAAGAAATTTACTATTTAATAAATACCTAACACAACAGAATACTTTTGTTTTCCCAGGAAAATATTTTCCTTTTTTTCCTCATTTATTCCATAGACTCAAAAATGGTTTTATGTAGATTAATATTAATTCCCTGTTTATTTTATGTCACACCAATATTTGTTTTCTTTGGTTTGCTGAAATACCTTCAGTCCAAGTTGATGGACATTAATCCAACTTTCGTCTTGCACTTATACAGACATTTATTAAATGACAAAAATTAAATGATCACTGAAGAAGTGGTAGTGGGAGTGAAAGCAAAACTTCATAACCTTTGCAGCCCTTTACAGCAGGATTTTGAAATGAGTTTTTTAAAAAGACCTTTATAAAATCTTTCATGAACAAACAATTCAGATAATATTTGTTAGCAGAAGAATTTGAGAGAAGCAGAAAACTAAATGAGCTATCTGAGTCCTGATCCAGTTTTCATAAAACGGTCAGCTGGCCTAAACAGCCAGCAGAAAAATTAACTCTGTTCTCCAAGACAACTTCCATGCAGCAAATCAAGCTGAATTCAAGTTGGGTTCTTGAAAACTTGTAACATCTTCCCCTTTTCAGCTCATTCAACGGTAAATCTATATATCTTCTAAAGAACAAAATGCTACTTAAAAAAATGAAAGTAGACAGACATCCAGATTTTGACCTCTAGCAGCCAGCTGAATGTAAGCCAAAAACTTATATGCAGATCAGCTTAGTAGTTCAAAAAATGGAAATCTGAACATGAGAAAAAAAAAAAATTATATCGAACTAAAAATAAAAGTACCAAAGAGCAGCAACTAGCTCAGTGAAAATTCAGTTTTACTGGTACTGAGTAACTGCATTTCCAGCAGGAAAATGGTTTGGGGGAAATCTGCTTGTCTGTAGATCAAGATCACGTAGCTTTAAACAGTAGCCACTTTTTTAAAATGTTAGCCATCATGAATCAAAGCAACAGCTCCAATGAAAGGAAGTAGTCCAAACAAGAGCAGTTAGACATCTATTAAGCCATTTCGTTAACTGCAGCATAACTAATTCTGGAACTGGTTTGTGAAGGGATTGATGGGTCGGGAATCTTGACTATATCAGATAAACCCCATCCATAGGAAGACAAAGAGGTACAGTGTTGGAGTGACACCTAAAGACATGCTGTTTCATAATCTCTGGATTGATATGATGCATTGCTGTGTCTCCCTATCTCCAGGAGACCATGACTTCAGAATACTTGATAGCACCATTAAGCAGCTGTGTAGCACTCAAACCAAAACACAAAAGTCAGGCTGAAACAGTGGAATTAACTGAAGAGAATACAAATTAGCTAACAGATTTATTTCTCACACTGACATAATAAACAAATATTGATGGTTTCCTGCGGTGTAATACATCCTTATTCACTGCTTCACAACTCACTTGTAGCTTCATCATTTTCTCTTCACTGCTTCTAAATGGTTGATTTATCCCATACTTCTCGAAGTATTAGTCTGTTTACAGGCTTCAGATAGCTAACAGATTGTGCATCATTAAAGTAACAATGTGGAGACTTGCAATGGTAGATTGCTGTGCTATTCACCTTTATTTTCTTTTTTTATGCATCAGAGTTTTAAAAAAGAGAATGAAGCAAGCTTCATCAGCTTTGTAGTTAATGGAAACACTTTGATTCTGGATTTTTGTAATGCCTTTTGAATAACTTCAGCATCTCACAACACCTCCTACCTTTTGAAAATTATGATTTGTTAGGTGCATAAATCAGAAAAAGTGCACAGGTTTGCAAGCCACATGAAGAGTGATGGGCTCCAAGTTGTAACCTGAAGTGTAAACTCACATAATGTGGCACAGTGTAAAACTGAGTTACAAGTTTCAAATGAATGGAGCCTGATTCAAATGCAGTGAAGCTCAAACCCTCCTCATGTTTGATGTGTTCACAATTCAGACTAGAATAGTGACTCTTTCTCCTATCTTGAGCAGATACCCAAGCTCTACCTCCACACTTCTCAAAGGCAAATACAAAGACTAATCACTCCAGAAACACTGACTGAAACAGTTATGTATGATAAACATTATTTCTAGCCCTTTTCTTTACTCTCAGAATGAGAAATAGTCTCATGCATTAAGTATGTAATACTTATTTTTCATAATGAAATACCCCAAATATTGAAAAATGTAATAAGTATCTTGGCCGAATTTGTAGACGGAATCTTTGTATGTATAAATTACCAGAACTTTGATAAAGCTAGTATTCATGGGAATTAAGTGCCATAGTGGTCACACTTCAACTCTGGACTTGCACAATCACACAGAAATTAAAACATTCAAAGCTAAGGCTAACAACCATTACAAAATCAGATTGAAGATTTTGTACTAATTCTGAGACTAAAAAAAAAAAAATCTCTTATGGGATGCTGCATTATTAAAATTTAAATAAACAAAAAGCCACAATGCTAGAAGTTTTCTGTGCAGATAATAGTGCTCAGGTAGCGCAAGTCTCATGGATTTTGATTAAAAGTATTTGACAGAATTTATTCCATTATTGCCTCCTTATTATATAGAATTACTTTCAGATTTATGATTTAATTTCTTCACATTAAAACAAAATATAAATTAGAAGTTACTTTATAAAAAGTAAGATTACTGAGATTTGAGAGCTTGGAATCAAACTCTACATAGATCAAAATATAATTTTTTTCTATAACACTTGAATATTACTAAATGAGTTAAATGCTTAAAAATGTTTCCCCCACCCTTTCAAAACTTAAGACATGAAACTGTGCCTAAAACTTATGCTATCTTATGCTGTATTCTAATACATCTGTTAAGTTATTCTGTATAACATGCAAGACGAATTAAAGTCCACCAGTAGGTGCAATTTGCTTTTGGGGTATTTTTATTGGAGGCAGTATGTTAGAAAGTGTAATTCACTTTTTACTTTCAATGGGGGAGAAACCCAGATATATTAATGGAAATAAAACTATTTTGCCTAGATTATTGATCTTAGGAAAAAGAACATTTTAATTTCATCTTCCATTTGCAATTTAATACTCCCATTTTGTATGACCAGTCATTGGAATCATATTAAATATGTCCACAAGAGGCATGCAAATCACACCACTTTCAAGTTTGGTGCACACATTTGCCTTGTTCACTGCTAATGAAGACAAAGGTCACATGTAAAAAGGGGTGGAAGAAATTGGTTCCCTAATGCCTGTTTGGAGTCTCATTGGAATTTTCTACCTTGCTTCAAGGGCTGAATTATTTGGTTCACTGAAAAAATTGGAATTAGAGGTAGACGCTTTCTACCCGTTATCATCCTTCTCCAAGACAGCAAGGGCATCCTCACCAGTTGTCTCTGCCCAGGCAAGGAGCTCAAAGCACAACTGTTTTTCTTTTACTCTAGGTTGCAGTAGCTGGTATTTCTGAAAGGGTTCCTTGACATGTATCTTCTGTTCTATCCTGAAAAAAACAGGTCTCCTGGAATAAGAGATAGGAAGGAAACCAAGCTTAGGTGTTTAGTGTTTTCTGTATCTAAAGTGGGAGACTTGCTGCCAAAACCGTAATACAGCCAAAATCAAACTAGAGAGCTGTTTTTGTTAATGGTATTAATAGCCTTAAGGGAAAGAAAAAAAAAAAAAAAGAAGAAGATTCCCTTACTCATCACCAAATTAGACACTGAAGAGCTTTCATGCATTCCCTTGCCACAGTGCAACTGTACTTATCAAACCCCATTTGCCCCTTTTGGCAGCACCTGCTGGACCCAGACACCTGGCTTCATCTTGTGTTCTTGCTCTGCTTCTCTGGCAGACATCTCTAACAGTCACACTGGCAGCTTTCACATCACCTTAGGGCCTGCTGATGTCTTACTTGGGTAGATGGCATTGCTCTCCTGAATGCCTTTTCAAATTTTGTATCAAGAGGAATATTCCCCTTTTAGTCCACCCTGACTCTGCCCGAAGCTTTGCTGGCACCTCAGATCTCTGCAGAGGTTGTGTTGTAGTAATCCCACATTTCCATGTCTGGTTCAGGCAGAAAACTGCACTGAGGACTTTACCATGTGCTTCTCCTGTAAACCAGTTCAGTGGATTTTGGATACTCCTTGACCTGAGGGTCCTTCGCAATGGAGTTTGATTTGATGGACCATTATTTCCAATTGCACAGACTCTCACCTCTAGGAAAGCAAACACATTTATGTAGCGTTGACCTGATCTGTTTCTTGGAGAACTGGGCTCTGGCATGTCTATCTGAGGTAGACCATTTTATCTTCCTTAACATTTCAGGCAAGTAAATCTGCTTATGGGTGGTGAATCTGTCCCCAAAACATGCAACAGAAATCATTTAGGACACTGAAATCCTACTGGTAAGAAGTGCAATAGACCAAAAAACGCATTAAGTTATCAACAGGGTCATTAGTATTGACATTAGCCATACTTCTAAGTTAACATAGCAAGTGCTCAGGAGATAATGTTTTGGATTTCCTAAAACCTGGAAAAACTACACCAGCTGCTGCATCCCATTGCATTTTTAATTTTCTTTTTAGAACATGCAGCTAGAGCAGATTTGAATAGAAACTTGCATTTACAGCAGTGCATGTTTTTTGATGCTCACATCATACCAGGACTGCATTAATAAATTTAACAGGATTGCCAGGAGCCCAAATAACATCTGTCAGTACATCTTCATATCTGTCCTTTGCAGCAGAACCTATTCCCCCAGAATATTTTTGTTGAGGATTTCTTTACAGCCTCGTTATCTGACACTCCTGTTGTGTGATCTGTTGCAGCAGATTTACTTCAATAAGTACCACGTGCTGCCTGAGGAGCGTAGTCCGTATCCATCATCCAACCCAGGAATCAGTGGGCACTTCAGTGTCTGCTTTCACCCTCACCCAACCAACCACACAGTACATGAGATGTGGAGGGACTTCTGTAAATCGTAATAAACAGAAGGTGAACATACAATTCAAGCCTTTCCCCAGTCTTTTTCACATTCTACAGGAAAACCAATCAATTACCAGAACTGCTGCTAACATGAAACTCCTGTGTGATCACGTTCTTTCCTATTTCACTGAATTATTTCAAGTGGCTATTCCTCCGTGTGCTTTTCCATTTCTGCATAGCTGTAGATTTCAAGCTTTCCTGTATACTACTGCAAAACATAATAATCCTACTTCTCTCCATCCAGCAAAATAACATCTTGAGATTGGCTAATAAATCTCATTTTAAAAAAATAAGGTATTCTTGAATCTTTTGATTTGCTTTCTGGTTTTCTAGATTAGATTTCTCCTACTTTACATTGCAATTTTTCTTTTCTATACATCCGCAATAGGGAAATAGCCTTTCTTTTTTATAATCCAAAACTGAGATTTAGATGAGAATTCTACAGTTCAATCTTTAAAAAAAAAATGCTGGAAAACATTAAGGTTGTGGTAACATTACAGTATTAGATATTGTTTTCAGATTCACAAAAATCTTTTGACAAATAGTACTTGAATCGACTTGCAAGATCTATTCAAAACCCAATTTTTTTTCTTTTTTTTCTTTTCTTTTTTTTTTTCTTTTCTTTCCTTATCTAAACCATAAACACGTGATTAGAACTCATGGATTGAATGTTTGCAAATAAATTATGTGGGTAATAGCTCTTTTTCTGGACATGAATTGCTGTGATCTGATCAGGATTGCTGGAGATGTATTATTATTAACAGCTCTTCAATGTTGGGGCTATACCTCCCTCTGCCTATGGCTGTTTGCAGCCCATTCATGTCAGTTACTGAAGAGTCATTATTTACTGTGTGGAACTGGTCATCTGAGTTACATGGATTGCTCTTGTCTGATGACAGAGACTATAGAAAAATAACTAAACTAGGAAACACACTCTTTTTACATGGAAATAGAGACACATGAAGGAAGAACACCCATACCTCAAAGATGTACCAAAAATCATTCACAAAATTTTTTATGAATATTGAATGATTACAGACTTGAATATAGTCAAAACCAAATTGGTCTCTGGAATTCAAAGGAACGTATTCATAATTTGTTTACAGCAACTCAAGACCTACATTAAGAAACTATCTGAGGCTTCTTCAGTGTGTAACATCCCTTGTAAAATTAGTTACTGCATATGTGTGCTCATGTGCATCCGAAGGAAAGACTCAGTCCTAAGTGAATACCTCTAATTCTCTGATTTACTGTTCTGTGACTTTTGCTAAATAATGCCGCTTTATCAGGAAGCAACATAGCAGTATGAACAGAGCAACTCCCACCAGCAATCCCACTGCTTCCTCACTCACCACAAGCCAATCCCTCAGCAATTCTTCACTCATCTGCTGAGCTGGTGTAAATCAGTGTCACTGCTATGAAAATGGCATCTGGCCTCTAGGTTTTAAGATTCCATCATATCCCTATATTTATTTTAAGTTGAATACAGAAATTGCACATCTATTTTTATCAGATACTACAGCACTGAGCTGGAAGTGAATAGCCTGGAAAGGAGCTGTCTGACCTCAGTTCTGCTGGTATTTTCTCCTATGATTGTTCTGGGACTTCAATACAGTTACACTGCACAAATACCCAAAAAAAAGAAAAGAAGATTTGGCTGGGATTTGTTTTCCTCTTTTGGGGAATGGTAGGAAAACAAGTGAGTGATTATTATAGTAATATTTGAAAGTTTCTAGAAATTAAAAATCAAATAACTTCCCTTGAAATTGAGGGTTTGCATTTTTCAGAGGTTTACTGGAAGTTCTCACTGAAAACAGTGGGTCAGAGGCTGGTCCTGGAAAATGTGTTTTATACCCCCAATGTATAGCTGTGGTACCTGGCTCATACTGGGATAAAACCCTAGCAACTGAAGTTGTCAGATATACCTAATCAAAAACCAGAAAAAACAGTAAACAGCATTCAGGACCTCTGGGAATAATTCCTTCCCATGAACAGCCGAAAGGGGAAAAAATCTTTACCTGATCTACTTTTCAAAGCAAGTTTTCTATGGAAACCAGTAAGTACAGGCAAATACTGTGACCACATCTCTCTGAATCACTGAATCCAGATCCATAGAGTGCCTGGAGCTGGGTGGTATCACAGAGCTAGACCCATAAGGGTCTGTCACTGTGGACGTGGCATACAATCTGAACATGTACCTCAACTGTGTTTTTCTATTAATATCTCTTAGTAAGGTGCTCTATCACTATGCACTTGTGCGTTTATCACATTTTCTAATATACACATCCTAGGTAGAATGGAAGGAAGAGGGAAGGAGAGAATATCAGGTAACATTGTGCTACTCGCAGCAAAGCTGCATGCCCACCGCAGTATTGTGTGCCGCCAGTGCCTTTCTGCAAAATGCTTAATTGGTTTCAGATTTGTTCGACATCAAAGCAATACTTCATTTGAAAACTGGTATTTATCTAAACTATTACCTCTGTACAACCCCTAATTGGCCTTCAAACTTATCTGATTAGATGTCTACTTTTTTAAAAATACAGACCTAACTATTTCTGGGTCAAATACTTGTGTCCATCGACAGCACTAAATATGCCCCCTATTCCTGAATGCATTTGAATGTGCTGAAATCAATATATCTAAAATCAATGCTTTCATTCAATCTGAGCTTAATAAACGCAGCTCAAGGTTGTATTAAACCAAAATATGTCTCGTTCATTTTTTTAAGTTCAACCAACAATGCTGGTTTTTTCATTTTATCTCTGCACAAAAAGCAGAGGAACGTCCCAGAACCCACATTATACCAGCAGCCCTGCACAATCATAGGCTCCTACAAAGGAAAACAAAATCAGTGGATTTCAGTTCATAAGAGGTTCTATGCAAAAAGTTATAGGAAACAAATGAATAATTTTTTTTCCCCTCATTCTGAATTACATACTGCAGAAACAGAAGTGATCCATTTATTATTTTGTGGATGAAATAGAGCTGCCAGCATTATCGAGGCAATACTTAGATAACCCCCACGAGAGATAAGCAATAAAAAGTGCCCTGCAAGCAATATTACCTACTAAAGCACCATGGCCAGATGGATGTACAGCTGAAATTCATAGAACATCAGTGATAAATTACTTCCAATTTCATATGTGATTTATAAATATTCTTTGGAGACTAAAGAAATATCTTCTTATTTTAATTAACCAACATTTCTGTCTTCTCAAAATAAGGTGAAAATCTCAAGTGCATCTGATTCAAACCCTTTCATGAAAATTTTAAGTATTACCTCAGAGAAAGTCACAGTTATGCCTCCGTTATCTTTCTCAAACCGGATTTGTTCTGGGCAAATTTTTAACAGATGGTTCACAGTATCTAATGAATACAGCAGACCATTACAAATGGGACATGCGATACACTTAGATATAGAAAAAGAAGTTTGAAAAAGTGTTTAAAAACACTTCAAAAGTTCAGGAAAATGTAGCTAAATTATATTCAGATACTTCATAGTAAGCTAATGACTTGAATTAAAACAATAAGACATGAAATGCTTTCAATTTGAAATTAAATTAATTTGGCATACCTAATAAGCCTTCATCTTGTTTAAGAACTTGGCTGGAAATCCAGGAGTAACTGAACAGGAGCTTTTCCTTCCCTTCATAAATACAGTCTGAAAAAACATAAGAGCAATTTATATTTTACTATAAGCATATACATAAAAATATGTATTATAAGGAGGAAAAAGGAATACTAAGTCATTACATACTATTCTTTAAGAAACAAAGAAAAAAAAATTTGGGGAAAAAAGGTGGCAGAGGCAAGGAGCACTTCACAGCTACAGAAAAGAGGTTTCTGAGCAGATGTTTACAGAATGTCTGCAGAGGGCTCCAGGTGCTGATGGTCACATGTAATGGGACAGAAGAAACAAAGGGAGTTCTGGGATGTGGGTCCTGCTGATACAAGGCAAAGTGTGGAGGGGAAGGAATCTGTGGTGGCTGCTGCTCGGGGAGGCAGATGTTATCATGGTACAGGTAGGGTTTTTCTTTGACTTAGACTTTAACTCTTTCAGTCTTAGCTTAAATATTAGTTGGAATTACAGTGCAAAATGAGAAAAGGCAATTGTAGGTTGAAATTGTGTGTAAAGTAGCTTCTCTTTAGATATTTTCAGAATATGTAGGACTTGCTATTGCAAGGTGACAACAGGATTGCTTGAAACTTCTCTCTTTTTTCAACCTGTGTTAAAAAGACCATCACAGACTTGATGCTTTCTTACTGTCTTGTGTAAATCAGAAAACATGAAGGAAATCAAGTTTTGTACCTGCCATAACTAACATCCAGCTGTGTCCCCCACAGCTTCAGGGGAGAAACCATTCCTAAGATAATAAAATGTAAACTTCTGAAATACTTTCCAGCATTTAGAGAGACATCACCAAACTACTGGAACTTTCAAACGAGACTAGTGGATACAGTCCATTCTCTGTTTGGAGAACACTACAGTGACCTGTGATACACAAAATAAAACCTTAATGTAGGTGGCTGGTTGTGGGGTGGGGGTATTGGTGTTGTAAAGTTCTCCTAGTACTGCTTTTCAATGCTGTGGCTCATCAAAGCCCAGGCAGCTCTGGGTTAGCCAGGCTTTAGGTGCTTGCTAGGAGTGTCAGGGTGAAACTTCAGCTGTGATGAAACCATGGTGATAATCAGAGTGACCAAAATACCGTTGGGGAGGAACCCTACTGCTGGGGACTAGAGGGCTTTGGGAATTAATGTTGGCCTATTTAATTTTGTTGTCAATTAACATTGTATGCCTTGATTGACACCCCACATCTTATGGAATTACCTCATTTGGTGGAGTGAGTTGTTGGCAGCTGTTCAGTGATGCTGAAATTAGGAGGAAGGTGGAAGAAGTACCACCAACCATATTCTGTTGCTTGTTGCCCATTATTTAGAGGGTGGTGAAACACTGGGACAGGTTGCCCAGAGAAGCTGTGGATGCCCCATCCCTGGAAGTGTTTAAGGCCAGGCTGGATGAGGCTTGGAGCAACCTGGTCTAGTGGAAGGTGTCCCTGCCCATGGCAGGGGGGTTGGAACTAGATGAGTTTTAAGGTCCCTTCCAACTCAAATCATTCTATGATTCTATGATTGTGCAGTGTGGAGTTTACTGGGACTACTTACTCCTCTGTTCTTACATGGCCTTAGGCAAATCATTGTGCTTCTGTATGCCTTTGTTGACCTCTCTTCTCCCTCTATTATAACCTCTTTGGTGTAAGACTTTTGGTTAAGTTGAAATCAGAAAGCCCAAAACCCTGCATGGAGTGTTGCATTGTTGGAAAGATGCCTCAGAGGGCTCCCAGGCAGCTGGTGGAAAACCCTGAATACAGGGCTTGAGGTGGAGCTTAAACCATCTGTATATGATGCTGTTTGTGTAATTTGCAAGTGGTACCATAAAACTCATAATACCTGCTTAGAAAATTAATATTATGACAGCAGTTATTGTAGGGAGATATATTGCATTTTAAATGAGAACAGCTGTAATTTTCTAAAGAGATGGCTGCAAAATTCTGAGAAAGGAAAAAAGCCAATAGTGCCCTATTTGTCATTACACAGTCTACAATGTCTTTAGATGAGGGAAAAAAAAATCCCGGTGTGGTGTGCAAGATTAGAATCTTATACAAAAGTGTATTGACAATGAAACTGGTTTAATCGGTTAAATTATCATTTTGTACAAAAAAAGACAGATTTGCTTAATAACCTCTCTACTCCAGGGAAGTAAAAAGAAATTGTCAATAAAAGCAATTACAAGTTAAATGAGAGAGGCAAGCACAGTGCAGGATGGGTCTTGCCTTTTTTTTATTTTTTTATTTGTAATTGTAAATAATTGTCCTCATACAAAGCAACTTACCTCATGTGTCATATAACAGATCAATACTGGTGGATCATCATTAAGATAGATTTTCTATTCTACATAGCTATATTTAAGTGATGTTTCCTGAACAGGACTAATCCTGTATGCTAATAGGAAAGCCTTTACTTGGCAGAGATTGCCTGAATTGGGATTAAAGAGAGTGATCTTTACAATCAGAGATTTAAATAGATGTTTGCTCATCTCCCCCTTGGTATGCATATTCAAAAAAGATGCTAAAATATTACAGAGTAGGCAGAAGTCTTGCAAGATTTTAAACATTGCTATTAGTGGAAACCGTAAAAGAGCCGACTCTCATGGTGTTCATAACTACCTTTACCCTGTGAAATGGAGATGTTCATCAGGCTCTCTCCACTGCTGTGTTGAACTTCACAGGAGAGGCTCATTTGGGTGCCCTTGAAGTGGAAAAAGGGCAAGGCCACCTGGACCATCTAAGATACCACGGTGGAGAACAGGACTCTAAGAAATAGCCTGACTATTGTTATTGTAGGATACTATCCAGTAGGAAGGTAGTATTTCTACAGTGTTTATGGCAGTTGAAATCCAAAAGTATGGATGAAAACTGGGCTTCAGGATCATGAGTCTTTTGCTTTTTCTGAATTCTTATGCTGGAGTCTATTTTACTGATGCAGTATCATAGACTGCTAAGGAATATTATTTTTCATTGATGCATATGTACATATATATTTATTTTCTATAAATAAAGGAAAGCTCCCCATGGGGAGAGAGGTATCTGAACTGAAAAACTTTAAGGTAGCTTGCAACTAACAGCTAACTTGCAGAAACATTCAAGACCACACTAGCAACTGATTCATTAGGAGGAGACTAAATCTTCCCCTCGTTAACAAGTCACTGGGTTCAATCTGAGAGACCACTTCAGTTTCAAAAATCTCAAATTTTCAGTTGAGCAGATGACAGAAGCGTCTCAAGTACTGACGAGTTTATATGCATAATGCACTGAAGTGCAAATAATTAAGAATTGCACTGATCACAGGGTTTTAATGTAGCTTCAAAATTCAGGGTGAAGTTGTGCAAACACTTCTCTCCATTAGCAAAGCTGCTTTAAGCCTTTCCCGTTGGCTCCTTCCCTGCCTACCCTTCTGTTGCAGCTTGCAGTCTCCATGGTGTAGATCACGCTTGGTTTTGGGGCTGTGCTGTAAGCAGGACAGATGTAATTATCCGGATTAAGAAACTCAAAGCACAACAAACCTTCAGGTTATATTTTTTTAACTCGGATCACTTGCTGATCCAATTTACTACACAGCCCATGCATTAGGATGAGAGTGAGGGAGGAGGAAGGGCCAAGACCTCTGATACTTCATCCTGAGAAAATGCTCTCCTACCTTCAGTGGTTGTGTGTTGCTTTGTTAGATGCCACCCAAAACATTTCTTCAACCCTGTCATTAAGATATAGATATTAGGGATAATACTCTCTCTTGTGTTTTGGGTTTAGATAATCTTGAAAACAGTAAAATTCCTCAAATATCCAGGTGTGTTTTACTGAATCTGTCTTTTAAATGCAATGTGGGGTTTTGTTGCTAGCTAAGCCTTTCAACACACCTGTGTGCAATTATTCTTGGAGTGAAACATCTGCCCCCTGTGGAAGTAGCAACCTCTGGCAGGATGGAGGAGGGAATGATGGGTGGGGTGGGGGTGCTTTTCCCCCTGCTGCAGCAGCTGAAGGAGTTGTAATGTGGAACCATGGCCACCTTCACTGAGCACCACAGACTGTGTTAAACCAGAATTGGTCCTGTGAAAATGTCCTCCTTTTCAGGGTAATCCTGTCATGTGGCTCACAGGAGATGAAAAGCAGCTTTGGATGTCTCAGATTCTTCTGTTTCCAGTTTATTCAAAACCACTGGAGGATTGCTTCAAATAGCTCAGAATGAGTACATTACCATTCCAGGTGTCTCTTGGTTTTTTGATGACAAATGAGTTTTTAGTCCACCTGAAACAGATCAAACATTACTACTGGGAATTGTCAGTGGGGCTTAGGCATTTCTGGAAATCCTACTGCTGTGTATAATATGAAAGCAAGGTAGCAAAGCTGACCTGTGTGCTGCAAAACCTGGTTGACATTGTTGAACAGAAAAGGGAAAAATAATTTATATTTTTTTAAAGAAAATTGGAAATGAAAAAAAGAGAAGCTGAAAGAATGCTAGCAAGGAAAAAAAGAATGAAAAGAATACCTATAATGACAGCCTGAAAAGTGCAGAATATTTGTCCTCAAAAATAGAAATTATGAGCTGGCTCAAAGACCTGCCTGATCTGGTTTCCCTGTTGAGGGATCTGTCTGTTTTGTTACCCTTTTAACACTTAATACCCCTTTTAAAAAACATCTCTCAGATTTTTTTTTTTTAATTTAAACCTCAAAGTAAGAAGATGATATGTACTGTTTAAAATATAGAGCTGTAGAAGACCAAACATGCTTTTCTCTGCTATGAAACCACATTAAGATGGAGTTG
>NW_010259698.1:16828-82358 GCF_000690775.1 Eurypyga helias
GGAAAGAGAATCTTCAGCACCTCAGCTCTTACCCAAAATGATGTTTTCTTCCCAGGTCTCAGGGTTCTTAGAAGCCTCCCCACCCCTGGTATTGGGACTCAGTGTTCTGACACCACCTTAACCAGTGAAGAGCTTGGTCTTGGCCCCCATCCTCCTTGGTGTCCATCACTGCCACTTCAGCAGAAGTTTCTGTCCCTCCAGATCTTCCACGCTGCAGCTGTAGTCGTTCCTCAACCCAATTCTGTCAAAAAGATCCAGTTAATTTGAGCACTTTTAATAGTAGAGGTTTTTGGTTTCCTCTTTCAACCTGGATGATTTTGACAGACTGTGTAACTGAGTGGGCAGGGGAATGAATTACACTTGGACAGATGGTCCTTTAATTCACGGTGCTATTACTACTTCTGTGGTGGTGCTGTGATACTGTAATAAACCCGGTGGCAATCATAGCTATATTGTGGTATGTGCTATACAGAGATAGAAATAAATCCTGTCCTCGAAAAACTTACCTCCCTATAAGACAAAATATCCAAACACTATGAGAATCTGAGGTGATATAGGCAAAATGATGCTTCCACAAGCAAGAATGTAGTCCGGGTTCTGTTGGGAAACCCCAATAAGGGCAGGACCTGGCAGTTTCTCAGATTCAAGGGATTTATGACCATATTGGCTTCTGTCAAAAGATAATTATAAATTAGGACTCCAACCACGCTCACCTCTGTGGAGTGAACAATGAAAACTTACGTTTAGGTGGTAAAACCAGACCAGTCCCTGCTACTGTTCCTCATCCCTTTTCACACTTTGCCAAAGCCACTTCCATCCTCGCTGGTTTGGGGCTCAGCCTCACAGCTCTGGCACAAGGGACAGGAACATAAATACGGGTGTCTCACAAACTGACAGGGATTTCTGGGGATGTGGTGGTGTTATCCTGCTGATACAGGATGGAGAGCATCCTTTGGGTGTAGTGGAGGTGACACCCCCGTCCCCCCAGCTTGTTTCCAAGGGAAGAGCTCACCACCACTCACTGCAGAGTCTGTAGGGTCCAGCAGAGACCCAGCCCTTTGCTCTGTGTGCTGTACAAGAACACAGCAGGATAAATTACATGACATGAAGTGCATGCAACCAGAGCAAACAACAAAGGGTTAGGAGGATGTATTGTTTCTTTTACAAAGAGGACAAAACCACAGGTCAATAACAAGTTAGATTCTCTGAGGTGAGTGCAACAGGTTGCCAGTTTTCGTCATTTAATAATTAGAACACTGCTGGTCTGTGTGAGAATATTTGACAGAATTTGAAGTTGACAGAATAAATGCTTTGCAATGCAGTATCAATGACATTTCCCTGAAAATTCTTGAAGTCCAGTGAATTTTCCTATTATTCTGAAGTATGACAAGGTGTTTTCCCAGGTAATGCCAGGCAACAAACCTTTTATAGGTTTTCTACATGATGAACCCAAAAATTGTTCCCTGAAGGGTAGCAGAGATGTGTCTATCACCATGGGGGTACATTAGAGAAGTGCTGGGCACTAAAAGTGGTACACCATGGTCTCTGCATTTTGGAGGCTGTTTCACTCACAGGGCTAGACTGCCTGGTGATTTATCAGACTACAGAGACTGCATAACCTTGGGATTCCTTCAAACTTAAGGATAAAATCATAAGTTTACTTGTAAGTAATCATTAGTAGTAACAGAACATTTGCAAAGAAATAGAAAGTCAGACACAGGATTTGGGTAACTTTATGCAACAACAAAACTGAGCTGTAGCCCCTCTGCTCTTGTCTGCTTATTGCACTCCTGGGAAGTGACAGCAGGAAGGGTCTTTTGGATGGTTCCCTGTGCTTTTCATGATGGCAGCAGGGATCCATTGTGCAGGTGTTAGTCCGAGACCACAAACTGAAATTCTGGCAAGACCAAGGATCAAACTCATTTCTACATCCGTTGACTTAATCACAAAGCCACCAATTCCTGCAACCAGCAGAGCTCTTCCAAACCTAGCTAAATTAATTTGATAGTATTAAAGGGATGAAAAAATGTTAATGTAATGGATAACAACCTAATTATCTTCTTTGTACCACAGAGTGAGTTTGGTGGTTTTTTTTTTCATTTTTCTTTAGGCTATGTTACCCACTATATAGAATTACTGGAATGTATAATCCTGTCCTAATTACTGATTGATCATTTCTTTATTCACAAATTGTCTATCCCTAGATAAGATCTCTGTGTTATCAGGGAAGAGGTTAAAACTTCGTTAGATAAGGTCAGAAATTTCTCTGACAAGTACATGTACCTGGAATACCAATCCAGACACATCAGTGAATAAAAAGGGAATGGGAATCATCACAGCAAATACCATATCCCAACAGCTTACTCTCTGTGGTTGCAGGTATGGTTTTCTTCTTACATTTATGTTTAATTATACTATATGATGCTGTTAGCAGGGTGTCTTATACTTCCTTTGATAGTCTCAAAGCCAGTAAAATAGGCTGTGGTGGTTGACCAATTATGTAATTAATGGCTCAATGTGGTTAGCAAGTGTGTTGCTAGGGAGATAGTAAAAATGATGGGGTTTTTTTATTAGTTCTGTAATTCAAGGTGGGTCCCAAGGAGTATTGTAGTTTCTGCCTTGTTTGCTGTCATCTCTGCTCTAGATGTCAAAGAGAGAGAACCTTGTTTGTGTTGTTTTGAGAGCATAAAGGAAGTGGAATAGAGGACATTTTAGTGTATTGATTTTTCACTTGTTTTTTCCATCTTCCTAAAGCATTTTCAGGCCATCTAAATTTTCTCTATTAGTTATGTTCTTTTTCTTATTGTTGGAATAGTAATAAGATGTTTTATATAAATGTCTTTCCCTTATTATATAATGCCTTTAGTCAGGCTGTAGTCTATAATTATTTTATGCTCCTACTTCTGTCTGTAAACACCAGCATGAGATTTTCTCTTAACTCCTTCACAGTAACACGACTGTGATTTTATTTCCAAGGGGTATCAGCTGGGCAGATTTAAGCACTCCTACAGAACATGAGATAGCATGTGTCTGTCTATGACTGTTGGAAAGTTCATACTTGGAGTTGCTGAGTGTAACTATGCCCAGCCTAGGAGATGTTTAGACACCTCTGGTGGTTCATGCATTGGTGCCTGCTAAAACCAGCAATACCCAGAACAGCTTTGTTGGTCATTACCTCCAGGGTTGTGATATCTCTATGCCAGAAAGTCAGGTGGACATGTTGCAAGATCCCTGCACCACGGCCATGGCCAAACCCATCTGCTTCAGGCAAAGGCTCCTCTGACCTCCTCGCGCAGCAGAGTATATGGTTTGAACTGCACAAGTTCAAGGTGCGAGTGAAATGAGGTAGGCAGGAAGGTCTGTAGATATATATATAGGTGATGTCATACTTAAAGGTTATCTTAAAACATGTTCCGACAGCATTGTCCAGTCACTTCTTGGTCAAGATGTACATTGAGGAAGCCACATCACAATGCACCTTAAAGCTTAACCTTGCAATTTGCATGCCTTTGTCTTCTGACTGCTGGTATAATAAAAATAGTGAATCCATATGGATGTAAGAAAAGGTAACAGATATCCTACAGTGACTAATGCCTCTTACACACCACCCCATCCCAATTAGCACACCATGCTTCACAGCATGCAGCCTCATAAAAATAAACCCTCCACATTGCTATTGGCGAGACATTTTCGTCTGCAGTGAGATTACAAAAACAGACCCATGGTCCCACAAAAAGATGGTTATCTTCTTGGGTTTCCAGGAAAGCTCTGAAAACTTTGGAGGAGTTGAATTCTAAGCAAACTCCCTTTCATTGACCTGCGCTGCGTTTGCAATTCCACTCTGTAAGCAGTGAGCCTCTGAGTGAATGGCATTTAGCTCACAGGCTTGGAGGGACCTGCTTGCTAGACGCTGAGGCTCCTGTGCAAGGCATGCTGTGATTCTGTGTTTTTATGACATGTCAGAGCCATAGCCTAGGGCAACAGAAATCCATGGGCATGGGGATTCTGTGCATTTAATGTTTTCACAGGATTTAGCATATTCACAAAGATTTCCTGAAAAATGTGTCATATTTTTGAGCGTATAATGTTTTCACTTTTGGGAAACGAAATTTCTGTTCTCTCTCTAGTCCTGGGAGACAGACTAGAAAGTGAAAATAGATGTGTTTGGACTCTGTGAATTGGCAGGATTGAAAAAACAGGTTAATTCCTCAGGAATAATAAAAAAGAAATTAAACCAACACAAATACTGTGGATGTGAGTCTGCAATTTCCTCTCACACTCTATTACATGGATGTGGAAGACAGCTAGGATAGTTTTGCCAAGGTGCTCTATGAAATCTGTGGCTCTGCTGCCACACATCCTTGACAAATGAATTTGTTTTCATTTCAGAGTTTGTAAACCTACCAAACTAGTCTCCTGATCCTGCTCTTGCTCTTTCAAAAATCTTTTGGCAAAATCAGTGTAGATGCTGCTGGATGAAACACCTCGAGTCCCTGATTTAGAGCACTGCTTGGGGTCACAAGTTTGATGCTGAACAGATCTTACATGATTAAATAAATATTCAGATGATGAGCAAAACCTTTGTGTGGATGAACATCTCTGTAGGATTGTGCTAATGACAAGTGAGTCATATCATTTAGCCTAACCTTGGCAAAATCAGTGTAGATGCTGCTGGATGAAACACCTCGAGTCCCTGATTTAGAGCACTGCTTGGGGTCACAAGTTTGATGCTGAACAGATCTTACATGATTAAATAAATATTCAGATGATGAGCAAAACCTTTGTGTGGATGAACATCTCTGTAGGATTGTGCTAATGACAAGTGAGTCATATCATTTAGCCTAACCGATCATGCCTCCTGTGTCTGTTTATTAAGCAAAACAACTTGCTTCTGCTCCTGTTCTGTGTTTATATAGAAATGAAGTTACAGGAGCTAAAGGAACTAATTCAATCTGCAGAAAGGTATGGTGGGATAGCACTAAAGGGCTAGTCTGGAGGTGAACTTTTTTAAGAACAAGAAATGTTTACAAAGAATTTGGCCCGCTTTTGCACCTTTGAAAATGGTCACATTGACTTCAGTTCATGAAAGCACTCCTGGAAAAGAACGTACGTGGTACAGCAAGGCTGAAACAGTCTGACTGTCAGGTTTGTTACTTTAATACAAACACTTTGCGTGAGGAACTGAAAACAGCAGGGCATTATGGCACCTACTTTTTTTTTTTTTTTTTTACAGGTATTAGGAAGACAATTCAAAGAGAGATTGACATAGATTATTAGACTGAACTGTGCTGGATCACCATGTTGAGGATGCCGTTTAGTTAGACACCTAAATCTCCACTGTTGTTTACCCTCCCCTTCAGGGTTTTTATTTTCATTGCTTTTCTTCTAAAAGTACCAGAGAGATCAGAGAGAGGAGAATCACTGAAGGACAATTTGGTACTTCGCTCACAGGGATCTGGACAATGTGAAGATGACTAATGCAGCTATTTCAGATGTAAGAAAATACATCCAGTAGACAGTGAGCAGTATTACCCTTGATTCTTTCTAACAGAGCTTAGTGGATTCATAGATCGTTGAATTGTTTGATTTTAAAGGTATCTTTTCAAGAGCTGTGAGCAGAACAAGGCCAAATCCTAGAATTATGAACAGAATCCTTGTGTGGATGAGTTTCTCTGCGGTGCTTTGTAAATGACAAATGAGTCACATCATTTTGACTAATTGATCTTGTCTTGTGTATTTGTTTATTAACATGAATCCACTTACTGTTGTTCTCATTTTGCATTTATATAGAAATGAAGGTTGCAAGTAGTTAACGGTTAAGTTTCCATTCAACATTAATGGTAGGGTGTTTTTAAGGTGTTTTTTTGCCCATCCAACAAAACTAGCAAAACATTATTTATTTAGTTTTTAATGGCAAGTTAAATTGTCACTTCATCCTAATAGTCACTGATCAGGGTTACCAGAGAAAGCAGACCTCTGGACATGTTAATGTTTACAAGATTTTGCACTAGGCTTAATGACACTACCTTCAGGTATCTAATTATAGCACCAAGCTTAATTTACAAGTTGGTGTTTTTCAACTCCTTTTTCTGTCTATATCAGTGTTTTCTGAAATTATTACACTTTTAGGGACACTTTTTTTCATGAGTTAAAGTCAGTGGGTCTCCACTGGCCAAATAAGTGTCTAACTCTTTCTTTCCCATTATATCCTGGTCTGTGAGTGCCTGACAGAGTTTCAGGCTGCTCAAGAATGGCAGATGAGGCACAGGCTGTTGTTGTGGCACACTATATACTGCACCCTCTGTGGGAACTATGGATGTAGGGGGACAGATGGGTACTCGGGATAACTCAGCCCACTTGAGTACTGAGTGGCCCCTAGGGCTGCCCAGCACTCTCTGGCATGACTTGGGAAAGCTGCATCTGCAAGGTAGGTGTCCAAGGTTAGGGATGGTAATTCTGTTTTTTTGTGACTAACCAGAGACTGATCTGGACCTGAATAGTGCACAAGTTTATAGGAAGATAGGCTAAGCTGGAAAAAAATTTGCATCCTCTTTGTGTGCTGTTTGGCAGGACCACAATGTTTTAACACTTTGTTAAAAGAGTAAGGATTATCAAAACATAGTTTTCCAGTTTTGAACATTTTCCCTCCTTTCCTCTTGAAGAGGAAGACTGAACCTAAGTAATGTGAAGAATTTATTATCCAATGCTAAAATCAAGGACAAGCTAACAAAAGCCCATGGAATAAAAAGGAAGTGTCATGATGCCTCTTTCTCTTTTGGTTCTTCCTTTCAAATGACCAATATGCTTCAAAACTTCCAGAAATTTTTTTGTTTTGTTTTGTTTTCTGGGTAGTTCCAGACTGGGAACTAAATCCTTCAGAAAACATGATTGGTTTTCATAATGGGATATGTGTGACAAAGTGTTTTCAAACCTTCAGAACAGGCAGTATCTTTCCCAATGTGTGAAATGGCTAAAAAATGTCCACAAGAGGAAAGTAAAATTAAAACTGAGGTGTTCAGTGATAACTGTAATCTGTGGAGCTCAAGAAACAGAATTAAGCAATTGTATTTAACTGCAGAGGCAGAATTAATCTCAGTACATTTAAACACACATTGACAACTGAATTGGCTATCACACACTACCGGAGAAGAAGTTGAGATCAGTATTCTTTGACAAATTTTTTACTTTTCCCATCAATTAATATATCCAGAGACTTAAAAGCATTACCTTAGATTCTGAAGCTAACTGAATTGAAAGGACGTGAACAGTTTGCAAAGAACAAGCTGTACATACTCATTTTCAAATTCATACTTCTGTAAATTTTTGCACGGAGAAGTGAAATGGACTCTGATGCCAGGTCTATAATAAACCCACAGAAGAATGCAATGGGAGGAAAACATGAAGGACTGTGTCTTGCGCCGATGTAAAATACTGTTATCCCTGCTCTGTTGGTCTGGTTTGTAGCTAGAAAAGGCCAGGTCCTTGAAAGCATGTGTGATAGGTACATGTGGCTGCCAAGGTATTGCTGTAGCCTTGGGATGGGAACATGTGGCATAAAACAGTGTTCAACAGGAAAGGAAATTACAGAAAAATCTGAAAGAGAGGTCAGGGAGGCTCAGTTTGCGCAGTTTAAAAATTTAAAGAAGTTATTGAAGATAGTTAGCAGGAAGAGAATGTGTTGTGTTGCTGATGTATGATGTAAGAAATGTTTTTCCATTGCCTGGTTCCTACGTGAATGCGGCCGTGTATATTGTCAAACCGAAATTCAGTTTAAATGCAGGCTCTTTGACACGAACCTTGATCCTTCTGTCATGGAAATGGCTGAAGATATTATTTAACTGGAAAAGGCTGGAGGAATTATTTTCATCTTAGTACTTGGTATTACAGGGAATGTTCACCACTAAATATATTTAAACAGCCTGCGGGTGAAGAGGAATATGACAGGAGGCAACTGTAGTCCACAGTTGTCTGTGCTCTCAGGGTGACACTCACTAATAACTGGAAGATGTACAAAGCCTCTGGTGAAAAATTTCAGTGACACATAATGTTTTTGCAGGGGGACATTATTTATGCTGCCCTTGATGGCCTACAGTATAGCTGGACAGACAGCTTATATTATTTTATTCCCACTAGTTTTCAATGTTTTCTTTGATAGAGAATCCTGGCAGGTAGTTTCTATCATGCTTCAATATTGGTTTTAGCAACAGGAAGAATTTTACTGTCTAAAATATTAAACAAGCCTTCAAATATTAAAGAGTTAACATTCTTTTTTTAGTTGTTAAATTTATATTGGAACAACCTGGAAACCATAGTGCGGGCTGTACGTGTGGCACGGGTAGCACCAGAGCTGGCTGTGGTCTGAGGTAGGCACTCAAAAGCAGGGTGTGTTTCCCCACTCCTCGCCTTTTACAGCCTCCTGTTCCACACAAAGGGAACAGCTTTCTTTTCAGAATATGTGACTTTGCTATTGATCTTCTAGGAAATAAATCCATGCCAATGAGCCTAAAGGTTCAGGCTGATCAAAAGAATAATAGGTTGATGGTGAGGGTTTCTTTTTTCCCCTTTCTGTTGCAGTTTTAACTAATGTGATTCATTAAAATTGGAAAGTAGATAAATGACAAAATCTAGTTTTGGTGATAACATCTGGGGGCCAAACGTTATCCCTGTTCATCCCCTCTGCTGAAAACAAAGGAGCAAATAAGAGTATTGTGAAGGGAGAGGTGATGGTGTTTAGAGGTGAGATGTCCTTACCCTCCCCTTGGCATTGCCCATGTGGGTGAACAACTGCAATAATTATCAGTAGTGAACTGCATGAGCAGCTGGTCACCCTCCTTCCGGGAAGCAATGGGAGAAAAAGTGCAATGAGTGCTTGCAAACCTAGTTAAAGAAATCATGTTGTTTGCGTGAGCCTAGCCGCACACCCTGGTTTCTGTAGCTGCAGTGCCATGGTGGTAGGGTACAGAAATGCCCCAAAGCTTTGTTTTCCAACTGCCACCGGGCAGCTGAGTTGCAACAGTTCTGCTGTACTTGGTGTCAAACCCATTCTCTGAAATGGGATAAGAAAGTAAACATTCAGCTTCAAATATCTGTCTTTCTAAGAGGGAAATGACGTTTCATAAATACTCAACTATGCTGTTCTCAACATCCAATGTGCTATATTGGATTTGTTTTTTTAAATCTACTTACTCAGTTGAGAAGTCTGAAATGTTAATCTTACAAGTCCTGCAGTTTTATAAGCAGCATGTAGCTTTCCATTTAATCTGACGGTTGCATTTAAATGACCCTACAGCTGTAGGGCATTGAGGCAACCATTATATCATTATAACATTTCTATACGGTAATAAATAATTCTATGCATGATAACTCTTGAAAGAAAATAACAAGTGTATGGTATGGTTGGTATCTACTATTGAAGGAATGTGTGTTATTATGAAAATTTGTCTATGAGCACCACAGGAAACCTCTATTCCCAGAGGCCAGATATCAACTGTGCAGCAAAACGGGGTCGCTCCTCAAGACAGTTTACTATTTCCCTCATCTGGGGAGAAACAGGCTTTTTGACCTCTGCGCTGGGACTGCCAGCAAAAAAAAAAAAAAAAAATCTAGTTAAGCATGGTTCTGGTAGATTGTAGCATTTGCAATTTTGGAGCCAGCTAAGACTTTCTGTTCAGTGCATCACTGAGCAGTTGTCAGTTGTTAATCAGACAAAGTCAATTAGTGTTCTTGCTATGGATTTGTCAGTGTATGACAGCACTGGATGGCTCTCTGAAACTAGAAGGCAGCTGAAAAATGGAAAAGAAACATTTCTAGAAATTTCTTGCATATCCAGAAATTCAAATTCAGGACATTTAGCAAGTTTTCACCACAATTTGTAAAGTTACAATTTTAGCCAGTCCCAATCAGCAATTTTATTTAGTCTTCCAAAACTACTGTCCAAAAGCACAGGACAGTTGGTTTATCCTCAGAACAGTCACCTTTAGTTTTACGCTCGGGCTAACCTGCTGGGTAAGGTGTCTCCCACTAGATATGTGTGGGACCACCCCACAGACCTTTGCTTCAACATGCTTTTGGTCAGGTCATCTGTTGTCACTGGGAATGGATGAGTCCTGGGTGTTACTGGGGAACATGAAGGGAGCCCTCCATATGGATAATGGACCATAAGAGTAGAAAATGCCTCCTTTTTGTGAGAATAAAATGCTGTGCAGTGGAGTGCAAGCTCTTAGCTGACCTTTGAGCCCCAGGTTGAACTAGAGACTTTCTGAAGTCCCATCCAGCCTCAGTTAGCCTATGCTCCTATGAAGGTGGGAGAAGGACAATTTATGACTTCCTGATACTAAGAAGAAACCTTGTGTTGAGTCTTAAACAAAATGAAAGTTGTTCTGTTTCTTCATCTTAACTTTCCCCTTCCAAGAAGCATGCAATTCAAATCAATTGACTTCATTTCTTAAAAATTAAAAGGAATTAGCTTTAATTTTTACAAAAGTTGAAATTTTGACTTAAAGGTTTTAATTTTGTTTTAAAATT
This sequence comes from Eurypyga helias, assembly GCF_000690775.1. Lineage (NCBI taxonomy): Eukaryota > Metazoa > Chordata > Aves > Eurypygiformes > Eurypygidae > Eurypyga > Eurypyga helias. The sequence goes on from NW_010259698.1 coordinate 27,353, forward strand.
CATCCCTTTCTCTCAGGAGATGTATTCCATGGAGCACTGAATATATGCCTGTACACAGGCAATGGTGATTCATTAACTGGATGAAGCGTGGGGACTTCTGTCTGTTTTGTTGACACTTCCTTTCATATGGAAAACCCAGTGCCAAGTTTTCATCTATTCATGTTGTGTCACCTCTTGTAAAAGTCAATATGTCACTATTTTCTGTATGTCAGCTGAGACTGATGGGAGTGCTGACTTTAAAGACAGGTCAGAAAGGCATTGGGGAAAAAAAGCAACAACCTTTGCTAAAGCAGAGTGATGCGAAATGTCACAGAACAAAGATTTAGATGCAATTTAGGGAGCTGACATGTAAAATGTGTACACTGTGGAGTTCAGAGACTTGGTTAAAATGTTACAAAGTCTGTAATATTATACCCAGATACCTTATTACTTCCTCATTCTCCTCCAAAGCTCCAATATATCTTTTAAGGCGCTGAGATCTCTTTTAGTGGTATTGCAGGTCTGCATTGGCTAGTGCAATACTCAGTGGCGTTTTGCAGACAGTTGTCAGCATTCCCCATCAGCTGGAAGTGTATCTACTAGTATCCATTTCAGGATATTCACTCCTTTTACATTAGCCCATTATCCCTGAATGGATTCAGACTAAAAGTTTAGCTTTAAGCTGCTTTTGGCTATTGAGACCGTCATTAGTGCAGCCTAAGGAGAGAGCAGAAGCACTGACTGGAAGTGCTTCAGAGCTGGGAATTCTACGTTGGCGTCAGTCCCATTTCCATTCCTTGTCCCTTGCTATTTTTTAAAATTCATGCATTACCATAATGGTGCAAAGTACTACAGAAATCTATACTGCAGCTTGCCTTTAACACGCAAGAAGTTTAGTCTGAGAGCCGAGCTAAGAGTCTATTATTCATACAAGTAATTGTCATCACAAAGACCTATCTTCCCTGCAGTGAATGTGTTGGAGGAATTAGGATGTAGATATCTCTGCTTGTCACTCTGTAGAAGTCACTGTTTTGGATTGATGAATGTGAACCAGCCTATCTGCCTGTGTACAGTTTAAGACCCGATTTTTGTCTGTTCTTTCCTATGACCTCTATTGTTATGCCCATATTGTTACTTAAGTGCTGGAAATTACAGACTAAAAATACTATGAGAAAAAAACAAAAGACTTTAACTTGGTCTTACCTTTGCATTTCAAAGATTCTGTCACATCAAAGAGCCACACCTTTTTAAAGTTAATGCCACCTATACTGGAGACATAATTTTATTCATACCAAAAATTATTGATTCTTTAACTGAATTTGAATGAAAACACAAATTAACTAGATATTCTCCATTCCAGTAATGTGCCACAGAATTCTTCAGTTCTAGGTCACTTCATTATATATAATTGTGAGTATATATATATATATGCATGTATGTAGATAAAAGTATACAGCCAAGCTGTATAATGAAATGACAGAGAAGCATTGCTACCAGGGTGCTCAGTGCCCAGTGTGACATGACTTGAATACTTTCCTCTGTGCTTGATGGAGACCTGTTCCCATCACAGATCTGTCACTGCAAGTGTCATGCACTGACAGCGTTTCTGCGGAGAGGCTCGCAGGTTGAGGAGAAGACACGCTGGAGCCTCTTGCGTCTCTCAGGTGTTCCTCTGTTCTGAACAATGCACATGGAAGATGTGAAGCTGGACTCCAGCATGAAAACATGCAAGTGGAGATCTTCATCACCAGCCCTGAGGCAGCTGGAGCAGCCTGCTGGTCAGGTATGTCCAGATTTCTCCTGCCAAAAGTGATAGGTTTCCTTTGCTAACCACTTTCCAGGGCATCTGTTTCTCTGAGCAATCAGGACTTTTCTCAGATTTACACACACGTCTTTGTGCTTATAGAGAAGGCATCATTATTTCACAAAGGTTTCCTGGATATTAATATACGGTTTTATGAGATCTTATTTATAAGAGGATGAAATGAAAGCAATATTCTGTCATTTCTAGTTCCATGCTGCACCTTTTTTTGGAAAGTATAAAAATAAAGTGAACTTGTCAAAATAATTTAAAACTAAAAGATTCTACTTTTAGCTTCTTCCAGTATTCCAAGCTGCTCCTTGGGAACTTTGAGGGTCTTATATCCAAGATTTTAAGGACTCTGATCAGTACAATGGTTTGAATAATTTTGAGTGACAGACATAATTATTGAAACTATTTCTTAGCATAGCCCCACCTCCCCTTTAATGGTTCAGGGAAGAATATATGTATCATATTAGCATAAATTTAATTTACTGTCTCATATAAAATGCAAATCAATAAGGCTAAACTTTAAGTAGCATTCATTCAGTTTTTAATGCAGGGCAAGTATTCTTACCAATGATGAGGGATAAACAAACCAACATAAATCTATGAGTAATTTAAATTCATCTATGAAGGTAGAGCACAGTCCTTCTAAGTGTCTGATTTAGGGGTCTGGCTGATGCTGTTTTAAGAATTCTAAATTATTTTTTTCTCTACCTGCTGGTTTTCTGAAATGTGATGTGAGGGACTCACCCTCAAATTTTTTGCTAGAAACCGTTATTTGAACGCATTTTGAGGTCAGCTCTTTAGCAATGCCAGTGAACACTAACTGAGACTGTGAATCCCCAAAATATTTTTCAATCCAACATCAAGATCTAGGCTTCTGCTTTAATACTGACTGATAACAACTCACCAGTGGATGATCCATCTACTTACTTGGCAAAATTAACCCAACAGCTGTTACCATGGGTATCAGCGACCATCACTGTATCAACATCTCAGAAGCTTCTTGCCTTCAGCACTCAAACCACACCTGTAAAACACTGCTCTCCTGTACAAAAAGAGCTCTCCTGAGAGCCTTGTTTTCTGGCAAGTCTGGGAAAATAAACAGGCTTTGAAGTATGCCCTGAAAGTGTTTCCAAACTGTAAGTCAAGTGTGACTTTCTACAAGATAACAGGAGTTTAACATGATTCCTATGTTTATATATATTTTTTAAAGTCAAAATTCTTTATTTATCATAGGATTTGAGAAACAAAAGTCTCCTGCCTTTGATTGCCTGGGAGAAAACATTTTACAGATGCCTCTGTAGAGTTCTAAGGGTTGTTTAAAGTCATCTGCTTTTTTAAAGATGGAAGTTCAAGGGAAATTATTTCAAAGAACCTCAGAGGAGAGCAACTGAAGTTGGCATATCTTCTCATTTGTATATTCTTTCCTCATATTTGAAAGAAGGAAAAGTCTTGTTCAGTATAGACAAAAGAACTAGGATGGAAATTGCCAAAAATTTAAATCCGCTGTGAAGGAATGAAACTTGTTCTATCACCTGCTGAAATCAACAGGGTGTTGCCTTTGCTTCATTTCAGAACTGGACCTGGATGTAGATAATACAAATGGAATTGTAAGCAGAGGTTAAAGGAAGACCATAATAGTTAAACATCTTCAACCTCATCAACTCTCTACTAAAATATGCTATTCAAGAAAATATTTGAATAAAATCTCTTTATGAAACTTCAGCAAGAATGATATATTTATGAAAAATGGTGGAAAAGTTTTGGTTTTTTTTTTCGTTAATTTTCTTACCGGTTTTAATTATTCATTTTCATCCATGTTCAAGGTACTATCCTGTCATTATTAGCCTTGTTTTGAAGGTGATAGGAATGTCTAAAGTCATCTAGGAGATATTCCAGAACTGGGTGATAATAACTAGTTACAATTTAAATTCTTAATGTACAGACGTAATGTTTCTGGAACAGAAGTCAGAGCATTCTGCAACCTCCTTCGTGAGGAATCACTCGGCCTTTGAAACAGATGCTTTGTCTGGGAGTCTGCTCGTTCTCTTCAGTGCTCCATTCAGAAACAAATGCTGCACAAAGGCTACACCTTTATTGAAAAATGTTTATTTTGTACATCTGCTGAAAAACTTAACCTGCAACAGCAGCAAGAGACTACAAACAGACTGCAAGAGGTCTCTCTTGTAATTTCTGCTTATACCATCAGGTTAAAATATGGCATCATACTGAACTCATAAAAATAACAAAAAGCTTTATTTAATTAAAATAAATATATTGATAGCCTTTCATTTACTATTGGCATGTTTACACTTCCCTGATCTGTGACACCTCCTGAACTGTTCACAGCAATATGACACAATAATTTCAAATGGGATCAAGTGATTACATTATCTAATTTAGAATACAGTTGCATCATGGGAAAGCAGATTATCAGACAAAATGATGTGTCAGCTTTATTCAGGAGAAAGGAGAACCGTATAGATTATTTTTCCTTCAGATCTAATATCTGTTGTTCACAGTGAAGGAGTATATTTTCTTCTTGGTCATAGTTAATTTTCTTTCTGTTTTGACATATTTTTCCTAATTTTCATATCCTCTTAAATTACCTATAAAGACAAGTTCTGTTTCAAGATAGTGTCTAAATTTAATGTTTGTGTCTTCATCTAGGTCCAGTTTTTCTCAATGTTTTTGGGGTTCAATGACTTATGCATCCTCTCCAGAATGTGTAAATGAAAGCATTTGACAGCTCATTTTTGTCCTCTCTAATCTAATCTTCTCCAGCCTGCACATAAGGTCTGTGCTCCTCCATACCTCTTGTCTAACGGCCTCCAGGCAGATCAAGGCAGATCCTCTCTGGATTGAAGTTGTTAAAAGGCAACAGTGGTATGAAGTGCCTTTGGCAAACATGGAGTAATTTATTATGATGCTGATAATAGCAATTTTAAAATTATAAATTTCCAAAGATCCTCCTTAATTAGTTTTCTGAATCGTATCAGCAGGCCAATATCCAAAGAGCGTGATTTTGCTTAGTGCCCTCACTGCTTACTATCTTTGTGACTTTAATACTAACCATCATGCCCTCTTGCATTTGATGTTTGATCAATATTATCAGAAACTTGATCTGGTTGCCATTGAAATGACTGCAAAACTTACTTTGTTTTGACTGGAAACATGACCAGTCTCAGTTTTTTGTCTTTTAATTAACAAGAGGGTTTAAAGATGAGTCTCATTATATGTGGCTTCATTTGATCTGCATAGTGACCTTTCCTGATGCACTCACGGCCACATTTCAGAGCCTCGCCAGAGCAGAGGATTGCTCTTTCTGTAGGGACAAAGGGAGCAAAGCAGCAGAATAAAACAGCCAGCTCTGAAGACGTCCCAAGTATAACAAATAATATGACTAATTAGATTACTTTATGGTAGTGTTTAATCTTTTCAAATTAATTGAGATCTGTTTTCCATCTCCCTTCCCTGGTGGTTTCTCTGAGCTATACAACATCGGTGTATTCTTTGTAGATGTTGTTCACAAGACTGAATAAAACCCTTGTGAAAATGTCTAACCCTCAGACTTTGCTAATCCACTTTTGCAGATTAATGTCTAAACTGAACTGTAGTATCTGTCCAGCAAGTGTACCTAGCATTCTCTCTGCTGTTTTCAATACACCTTTATATAATCACTGGTCCCAAAGAAAGGATTAGCCTGTCATTTCTTAAGATTAATTCATCTTCCTTAAATCCCTTTCAATAAATCTTTGAAATTAAGACAAATGCTATAAATAAGGGATTTACTCAATAACGTAGCTTTGGTGTTCATTTCCTTTCAGGTTGGGTTTGGTCTCTATGCTTTCTAAAGTCTGTGGAGATTATTCAATTCCTCTTGCAATCTTTTTATCTCACCTATATGAAATATTTAAACTTTCAACATTTAATAATGATGAATAAGATCAAGATTGGACCTTACAGCAATTTAAAGCAAATTCTTTCATTTCAGCTAGTGACAGCCTGAGAGTATTAAAGTTGCAAAATCAACATCCTTCTGTTTCCTTTAAGATGATATTGTTGCTGACCCTTTATGTTGAAATATATCTTTTTATGCTCTTATCATATTTCAGACTTGCTGACTAAAAGGTCTGAATTTTGCCTGGCCAATTTGCCTATGAAACAGCTCTCTAGGCTGATTTTTTTTTTCTAAGATATAGTTTTAGGAGTGAGCTTATGTCTTTTGGCTCCTTAGATGAGCAGAGGAGACCTGTCTCCTCTCCGCGAGCCCCAAGTGCAGGCTTCCCCAGTGAAGTTATTAAAAAGACTACATACATGCTACATACTACTGACCCAGCATCTTCCTCAAATCATTGTAGTCTTTTTTTTCCAGCTTCTCTTGCATGGGTGTCTTAATGATGATGCACTCATTGATGAAAAAAACTGGAACCCAGCACACACTGCTGGGTCACGTTCAGCTTTTCATCTACCAGTACCCCCAAGTAATGGGGTAAGAAAGACTCATCTCATCTCTTTGCTTTACTCTCTTCTCTTTCTCCTCTTCATTTCTCCCTTTGTACTGTTGTGCTTGTTCTAGTTTTTCATGAATTGTCTGAAAATAGATCATTATGCCAAGATATGGCTTCTCTGCTTCTCCTTTTTATCACCTCAAAACTTTTTAAAGGTAAGACATATGTAGGTCCTGAAGGTTGTTCCTTTAGAAGAAGCCTGCAATATTACAGCTGTGAGGCAGAAACAATCTTAGAGTTTACATGTAATTTCAGTTTCTTGTTTGTTCTGCTTTACCTTCATTTCAAATCGGGAATGTAAAAATAGCAAATGTCTTCATTTTGTTTATGTTAATTTCATCGCTATGTAGGACAAACCTTCCTGGTTTCATGGCTTCATTTTATATCCCATTCAACATTTAGTGCTTGATCTTTTTTGGTCAGGAACAAAGGTAGCTTTAAAGACAATCTCTCTGTTCCTTACTCTGCACTATTTAATAATTATGACTATGTAGCTTTACTGTGGATGTCTCAGTAAATGTGCAGTGGCCAACGTATATGTCGGAACACCACCAAAATGCCATAATGGGAACATCCTGGAAGGCATTCACTCTTTGGGTATGGTCCTTGCCCTCCATCCATTCAAAGGAGCACAAGAGAAAAAAAAAAAGTCTAAAAGTTTCCTTTTTTTTAGTTTTTTGGTAAACTTTGTTTCTCCCTGCCTGGCAGGAGGGAGAAGTGGCTAATGTCTCCCTGCTGAAAGCGTTAACTGATTGCATTGTTGCTTGAGCACAGCAGCTGTCCTTATACATTTAGACTCCCAGTGACAACAAAATTAAGGCAGCCTCCCCTTCTGTCAGGCAATAAAATGATTTTCTCAACTTCTTTATTTCTTCTGATAACTTCTTAGTGCCTACCTTTCTATAACTGCACTGAGACGATACATTTTAACTGATCCTAATGGAGGGAATCTTTTATTTAGTGTTTTCTAGAAAGGTGAAAGGAAAAACAAAAATAACCCAGATTCCAGTGTGCTCTGAGGACTGATTTCCCCCAGTTTTCCATTCTCTTCAAGTTTGTTGGTGTGAGTGGGTGTTTAATCTCATTTATGCCACCAATGCTATGCTCGGTAATTGCCCATTGCTTTCTGGTGTCTGAATAAATGGATCTTGCTGTGAGACTCATGGCAAAGCACAATTCCCTGGCAAGGAGGAAAGAGGGTGCTCCTGCATAGACTTAACTATTTGATTTTTGAGTTTAGAAGGCTCCTAAAGTTTTCTGCTAGATGGAGAAACTAAAGCAATATCCACATTTTTCAGGCAAGCTTTCTGTGTGCCAGTGTCTTCAGGATACCTTGGCAGGCTAAGTGCTCCCAGTTGAGAGTTGGAGCCAAATTCCATCTGTTCTTGTGGTTCTACAGGGCTGTGTAACACTAAAGGGGTAACCCAGCCCCAGGGTGCTTTTCAATAATTTTATACCTATGTTTTTCAAGCTCAAAGGCTCACTCTTATGACTCACCTGAAGATCTGGTCAATATTTTTTCTTTTTGCCCTTTGTACCAGACAATAATGTGACAATGAGGTCATCTTCAAAAGACATGTAAAAGTCCCACGTAGTTTCCCCTGCCAGGATCTTAAGGTGCCATGGAAGCATAACTTACTAAGAAAATAACTTTAAATTCAGTTCTTTCCTCTTGCAATGACCTATTTTGGATACTTCTCTTTAAGCAGACATCCTACCTGCAATAAAAGAGCAATAGGAATTGAAGGTGTATCACTGCTACTGAATAGCTGAAGTGTATGTCTATTGTGAATATGTATCTGTATTCTTCAATTCTGGTTTTTTATATATTTAAATGTAAAAATTATTGGTTTTAATGGGAAGATAACTATTCAATCTTTTAATAATATTTTTTTTGTCCAGTTCTGATTGTGTCTCTTTATATGCAGTTTCCAGTTCCAGCTTGATACACTAAGAACACAGACTCTACTATAAAACTTATAGATTACTGAGGAAAAAACCCCACAGCACTAGGCTAAATCATCCAAATTTGCCACAGCAGGATCCTTCACCTATTTTCTGAAACATTTAGTTTCATTTTTTCCTCTCAATCTGACCCTTGCAGCTCAGTATTGGTAATTAGCCCCCTGCTTCTTCTGTAGCTACTAAAAACTGGGGAAAAATAAATGTTTCCATTTTAAACCGTTATTGCAAAGGCACAGCCGTGGAACACTGGAGGCTCACTCATGATGCAAGGACAATTTTCATAAAATGACACTCAGGCATTTGGGTTCTAGCCTTCAGAATTAAGAATGGTATATTTTCTTTTATTTAGAAATGAAAACTTGAGGCACAGCTATTTCTGCGGTTTCAGTGTATGAACTTGGCTGTTGAAATCTCAGCTTGAGATGCTATCATCCTAAAATCCCTTATAGAAAACCCTCCAATTTGAGATAATAAATATTAATATTAATGTAAGCAAAGTAAAAGTCATTGGGAACATGATTTCTTCTTCAGTGGTACTCAAAGGAAATGATGTCTATACAGAAAGGTTGGTCAAGCAATGAACTTTTTAAAAAATTGTTATTGCAGGAGATGTGCAGAATTAACCATCACACATAGTCCTAACTACTTGAGAGTTTTTCATAGCAGCTCCCTTGACAAAACATCCTTCCAATTACTGCATCTGTGCCACTCAAATCAAAATTAAAGTTTAAAGAATACAGCAAAAGGTTAGATCAGCTGCTACATGGTGGTTCTGTTCTGAACTTTCCGCAGATATATAATTAAGCAGATATTTCATTAAATCAGTAAACATCAAAATTAGTCAAGAATTTACCAAAACCTCTAAGGAAGTGTTGTACCTTCCTAGCTATGAACCTGTTCTATGATTCTTGTTCAATCTATGGATTTAAATTTAAATCCTACTTTCCTCTTTCTACAAGGGACATATTAGAACAGATGTTATTGACTGAGAACCTAATCCTACAGTGACACCATGTTCAATTCACCCGATTTTCTTATGAAATTTGATTATTTTCTTTAAGCTTCAGCTGCTTGTATCAACCAGTTGTATAAGGAGCTCAGCCTTTCATTCATTTCAGGAAATGTATTTCTGAAAGGCAGGAATGAGGACTTGGATACATGCTTAAGGCTGAAAAATCCCCGCATATATGACTTAAAATAATTGTCCATTTTAGGTAGCAATCATGATTTTTGAATGCATCCACCTGGAAATAACAGGTTGCATTCGGTGAAGGTGCTGACGCTTGTTGCATGGAGCTGCAGAGGAGTGTAGTAGAAATGAGGAAGGACAGCACACCCCACCCCACTTACAGTCAAAGGCATGGATTCGTCTTCAGATGAGACTGAAGCAACTACAGGAGAAATATGAATTATGGTGTCCACTGCTTTGTTGGGACAACAAAGACTCTGGCCCCAAACAAGCGCAGCAGCTTCATCACTCCCTGATTCACTGTCTCTCTCTTCTGCTCTTCTTACGATTCTTAGAGATTAATCCAGAAATAATGTCGCCTTTTTGTGTTTTTATTGACTTCCTCTTTTCCTATAAAGGTTTTATCTACTCCACTGTTGACTTGATGTCATTCTGCTTCAGAAATTCTACTCAAATTTGGCTTTCCATTTAGCTCAAAGGCAACCTGAGAGCCCTTAAAGACATCATTAAAATTTTTATTTCACTGCCTTTCAAAGCCCCTAGAAATACATATTGTATTACATGCCATCGTTGTAAATAGAATTTCTCTTAATGCAATAATCTCGGTCTAATCTTCTAGTGGTGTGAATACGCTAAAAGGAAGGCTTAAAGAGATAGATGCTAAATAAATTAAAATGAGCTAAGGGAAGATGCTTTATAACCCTAGAAATATTGCAAGCATTATTTAAAGTAGTTAATATTTTTACAGCCTTGTGAATGCTAATCTCTGGGAAATCTCAGGTAGCAAATATAGTTTTAATTCTCAATTTAGTTATCACAATCTGGAACTGTAAATTTATTTCAACACTATAAAAAGTAATAGAGACGTTTATTTTCTTAAGCAATCTGGCTTATTCAGCTGCAGACTGAATCTGAATTAATGGTCCTGGTATGCTGAATACAAAATTAGTAATAATGTGAAATGCACATAATGATAATATCTGCTGGAATAGTTATAATGCTGGGGTCCAAATTTTTCTCATTAATACACTCCATTACTATTTAAAAAATGATACTAAGCTTTCTGTCACTTCAGTGCTTTTCTGGTGATATCTTTATACTGATACTGCAAAAAATATAATTTTTTATAGCTTAAGCGTACTTCATTCTTTCGGGGATGCATTAAATGTAGAATTCTGATGCCTGTTCTATATGTATAATCAAGAAGCAGACTAAGGTAAAAACTTAAAGTCACTGGATGTGACATCAAAACTTCAGGTCTGGATAGATGAAAGATGTGGCCAAGCCCTTCTTTTAGCCATAAAAAATGGAAACAATTGAGATCAACAAGGAAATCCCAATGCTGGTCAATGAAAATACCCTACTATTCAAGAGCCATTGGCACTGCCCTGCCCCAGAGGAAGTTTATTCAGTTATAGATTGAGGGTTTGTATGGATCTGCATGAATGTTTGCAGAGCTGCCAAGAGACAAAAAGCAGCCCAGAAGAGTGTATGACGGGACTGAAAACATGACCGAGAATGGAAGCAGTGAGGATTAGAGGCTACAGGAGGTACATGTGGGGCTGAGAGAAAAAGCAGCTTTCAGTGTTTGATCCTCTTCTGTGTCAGAAACTGGCACTGTTTTTATATAGTTTTTATTCCTTAAGTGATAGGAAGAGAAACCAAGTGATGTATCTTTTGGTAATAACCTAACAGAAGCATCCCACAAGATGTTCACTGTCCCTTGACTCACTCAGACCAAGTTTATTAACAAAGGAGTTTTCCAGCAGTAGCCAGACTCTGATGGTGTTCAGCTGAACGTAGCTCTGATGACTGCATTCAACAGAAGTGTCTGGGCATGATGGGGTGGTGTTGGCCCTGTGCAGGAAGTGGGGTCAGTAGCCGGGTTCCTCTCACCGAGCCCTGCAGCAAGCTCAGCCCATCCATGCCTCCACCAGGCCCTTTGTGCTCAAAGGTTATTGGAAAACCCTTACAAACCAGAGGTGAATCACTCTGTACTTGTGGCATTAAACAAAAGTCAAAGCAAATAGCAAAGCAAGAATCCTGCAGCATTGAAGTCAAGCACCTTGAACTGGAAAGTTTTCGGAGAAAGCTGTCCCATCCCTGTGGGTGCCAAAGGGCTGTCCTCCTCCTGAGCCAGACCCTTAACAGAGGGTGGTGTCAGAGGGCTGTTGGTTCTTGTTTGTATTTTGTAAGAATGGTGAGAGAGGGTGCATCAGCAGGTGCCCAGCACCACTTCCATTTGCTCTGGGAGCAGCAGGCAGCCCGCAGGAGTGACCCAGAGCCAGGGAGGGTGCTGGGGGAGGTTAGGCTGGAGGGGAGGGTGTCAGCCTAGGGCGGTGGTGGCAGCTGCTTCTGCCAAGAACATAACAGCCTCTGAACGTTTTTATACCTCAAGGTGTTTGTGTGATGAAATAACATTTTGTGTTTGCCAGCATTTATTTTGTTTTCCTTACTTTGGGCTAACAAGCCTGAGTCAGGAAACTGTATGGGGAAAATCAGTATGCTTTCTGAATAGTGCAACCATCAATTTAAATCTACAAGGTTGCACTGGGCTATATGAAGATTTATTAATCAAAACATTTGCAAAATATTGACTGTTCACGTACACTGTTAGGCCTGAGAGATCATCTGCAAAGTAAAGCTTGAATTAATCACTTCTCTTACATTAATCTTTGCAGAATAAAAAATATGCAGGAGATATTTGTGGATATTTTTCTAACTGTGTTTTGGTAATTTCATTCTCTAATTTATAATTATTTCCAATCAAGAGTTGTCATGTAGAGGGTAGAAACAAAAACTCAGGGTAAGCAGCCAAAGTGCGGCTCACAGAACAAATACTGTTTTGGAGTGGAGTTGGCTGCTGCCTCCTCCTGACTCCCCCGAGGGGACAAGACCAACATGTTTTGCCTCTGCGGGAGCTTCACACAACTGTAGAATAAAACTGAGAGCTTTTTGCTGCCTCTTTTGGCTTAAACTGCTCTAGTGAACACAGATCTAGGAAATCTGGTTAGGAGGATTTGGCAGTGCAAGTTGCCTGCAAAAATAGAGTTGTATCACAAGAATAAAATAGAAGAAAATGTGTTACTGATGGAAAAAAACCCACGGTTTAGTGTCCAACCAAAGAAATGTTCTCATTTTTCTTTTTAAAATTATGTTTTGCTTAAAAAGTCTGTCTTGCTTTATCTAAATGGAAGTATTATGCTGAAGAATTAAGTAAATGTTAAAATATGAAAATATTCTTTACTAAAAAATTAGAAATTTTTAGGTTTTTTACCTAACCAGAAAAAAACCAAACCAACCAAACAAAAACCACCCACAACCAACCACCAAAACAACAACAACAAAAACCCAAAAAAGAAACCTGGAAAGCAATAAAACCCCTTATCTTTGTGGCCCCAGTTGGGACCTGCATTTTTGACAGGTCTTTGAAAACATGAGGGCGTCTACAACTCTGTCTGAGAGTCTGTGTAAACTACTTTTGTTACCAGCAAATTGCTTTAATGAAGACTTTGCATGGAAAAATATTTGAATTTTTTAATGTAATTAGACCGCAAAAGAAATGTCACAAAAATTAAGTATCTCTGATAAAGCAGTGTATGATGTGTTTCCCAAGCTGAAATTTCCCATCCTCAGAGGGCATTTTGCCAGTGCCTGCTTGGCTGAGAGAAGCCCGTGGCTACACACGCAGCATCCTGGCTACCTGGAATGATGATGAAAGCCTTATTAAACACTGCATATTGTACTGATTAAAAACTGATGGCATAATTTGGCCTGGGCTATTTAATTTTATTAAATGCCAAGGTATGTAAAAGCATAGCCCCAAGTGCTTATGAATCAATAAGTGCTGGCAGGCTTATTTTACTTAAAGTTGTGAACTTCCGCAAAGAGGTCGTACTGTAGTTGATGTCTTTAATTTAAAAAAAAAGAATCAATTTGTGAGGCTGGCATGATGGTAAGCAATGACCATGATATTGTTTCATTTGTGCATTTTAGTGGTTATCTGAAAATCTTTTGTAAACCAAGTTTTAACATGCAAGGAGCGTTACCATTTTATTTCCTCAGAACTAATAAGTGAGAGAACCAGTGATGTATTTATAACAGGATGTATTTGTAGAAGAAATCTTCCAGTGACTGGTGTGTAATGGGGAAGGAACACACATCCCCTAATGCAGAGAAATGTTTGGGAGCTCATGGCTGTGAATGTAGTGACATAGCTAAATTGGATAAATTATTATAGGCCCTGGATACTAATGTCTGCTGCTATACACTGCCTACTACTGCAGAATCACTCTTACGACATTCCTTCTCAGCAAGAGAGGGGAAAATAAAAAATGCATTACACTCTTCATTACACAGCTCTCTATTTTCTGCTCCTTTCAGATATACATGTATATATATTTGTGTGTGCGTATATGAAAGCTCACTTAGATATTAACTTTTATTTTTAATTTTAGTTTTGCTAAGTGTGCTCAACCCCTCTGTGCGTGCCAAGGGTGGTGGCATGTAGCTGCAGGAGATGCTTGTGTCCTACGCACTACACCTACCATCAGGTAGCACTGGGGCAGCCCAGCCCACAGCAATTTTGGGAGCTATCTATTCATTCTTCAGAGACAGAAATTTATTATGAGGAAAAGAGTGAAACCTAATGTAAATCCATAAAACCAAACTATTCTCTGCATTAAATACATTACTTACTGGGATAAACCTTGTCTTTTGCCAACCAATGCAAATAGATGTATACGGTATTTCTCATCTGACAGGTAATTGGGATGGATACGGGGAGATATGTCTGTGTATCAAACAGGAGCAAGAGGATTATTTAATGGTTTAGACTTTAGGAGAAGTTTTCAAAGTCTTTGTGTAAGTCAGTAGCCTGAGAAAATTTATCTCTGAATTGGAACAGTGTAGGTGTTTATACATGTTCTCTGTAGAAACTGTTTCTCAATCTATAATAATTTTCCTTTACATATTTTACTAGATAGAGCATATAGACAAATATTTTTAAAATATACATATATAAAAATAAACATAGCAATACTGAATTGTAAACTTCATGCAGAAGAGATTGCATGAAATAAGAACTGGAATGGTTCACAAATTTATTCTGAACTATCTTTTTTGAAAACTCTAGAGTCCACTTGCAGTAATGCTGGAGAAATGTTATTATTTTCTAATGTAACATGAAACAGCATGTGTTTGTACTCCTGCATATCTGTACAAGCTGGAGTGGGAGAGGGTGTGGTAAAGCAGATATGTCACTTATAAGCCTAACAAAAATGCTATGTATATGAAGCAAAACAGTGCATGCATCAAAAGAAAAATTAAAAAAAGTCAGAGAATCAGAGTCATTGAAAAGAAATACTCAGTTTAATTCTGAGTCACTGGAAAATACATCTCCTGAAAACATCAAAAGTCAGCATGTTCTTGTTAATGTTTTGCTCTGAAAAAGTAGTGTTTTCTGATGGGAAACTGCTTCACAAAATGTTTTCCAACCAGCTTTAGCACAAATACTGCCAATTGTCATCGTGTGAGAAAGTGAAGAATATATTTTATTTTAGCTTCAATTCCAGCAGTGTGCAGGAAAGTGGCTTCTTTAATAGAAGCCTTTGAGTCAGAGAAGTAGTGGTGAGGAACATCGCCATTAATGGGACAATAGCCCTGATGGTCCTCTGCCCCTCTCCTGACCTTGAGTAAGCACAAGCGTTGTTATGAAACCCCACTCAGTAAAATGGTGTTTCTTCAGAAAAGCTCATAAAATCAAATAATGATTGAACTGCCAAATTTCTGGATGCTCAGAGCTGATAATTCCTTTCCCATTTTATTTTATTCTTTTTATTTTAAAACAAGCAGGAAAAACTGCCGGCTAAAGCAGAACTTTTCTGCAGCTGCCCACCTTACTATTTTTCTCTTTTCCTAGGGTTTTAACGATTGATCTGTCCCACTGATGCTTCTGTATGTTTGCTGTAATTTAGTTATATGGGCATACTGTTATTTGAAGTGGCTTCTGCCTTTGAGGGTTCGTTTAAAATCAACTTGGACACTCTTTAGTGGCTGGTGTGGGGGGAGAGGGACTGTCAAAATTCTTGTTGTCTCTTTCACTGCAGAGTTTGAGACAAAGTTTCCCCTTTTTCTTTTCTTATTTATGTCCATATTTCTTCATCTGGCCTTTTGCGGGCCATTTTTCCGCCTGCTCTGTTATGGTTCCTGTGGGCCGTGCAGGATTCTACAGGAATGTTAATTCCATTTGAAATTTGTCATCATAAAAGAAGCATTGAATTCTCAGTGGGGGGGAAATTTTTGGTATTTGAAGTATGACTTTTCTTTCTTTTCTTGTTTGTTTTTAAATACTTTAGAAATTCTGGAGAACAGATTTGAAGCCTGGTTTGACAGAAAGCCTCAAAATAGAGAGAATTTACCCATGAGAATATCTGCCTTTGAAGTTAATTCAGTTTTCCAAGCTCCTAATGAAAGAGAGGAGTTGCAGGAAGCCACAATACTTTGCATGGGTGGTGGGATGGATCCGGTGTCATGGCCCAGGTATCCATTCAAAGGTGGACTTTCCTTGGCCAGGGTGGTCTCAGAGAACATCTCCACTGGGAGAGCAGCTAACAGCTGATGCGGTGCAATCGGTCAAAAGTTTCAAGGGTGCTGGGATCCTTCTTACCTCAATCTGGGAAAACTTCAGAAGAGTCTTGATAAATGGCAGTTATATCCAGTTTATGGCACTGTAAAGAAACATCGTATGCCAGAGCCAGCTAGCCGAGGCATCAGGAATAGCTCTTAGGTGCTCAAACTTTGCTGCAGATAAGTGTTTCCTAATACAGCAGGAAAAAGAGCAGTATTTTTGTCCTTCCAGGAGAACCTTGGGATGCCTCAAGCCTTTCCTCCTTAGGATCCCATATGAAACTCTCAGTCTTTTGCTGGGTGAAGGGGACAGAGATACTAGGGTTAGAAACAGCAACTAGCTCTGAAAAATGTGTTCACCAGCTGAAGTTAGCAGAATGAACAGTTCAAGCCTCTTCAAAACACAAATGCCTGCCTTTTTACCATCCAAGTCTTCTAGCTTGTTACCTCACTAAGACCGTGGGCTGGATTTGACCCAGCTAGGGAAATATCATAGGGGTTAAGCCTTGTAACTACTTTGCTCTGCATCAACATTTGTCTCCTACTTTTCTCTGCTAGAAGCAGGAATACAAAAAAGTACTTTGAGCTCAGCCAGTGGATGATTTTTATCAGCTCATTTTAGTCAATAAAGAAAGAAGTCAATCACTCCTTGAAAATAGCACTTTCCAGTACTGTATATACCCGGCCAGTACAATCGCTGGATAAATCAATAACCACATTAATCAATACGATGTAAACTGCTGATCTCTGTGGATAAATTGTACTGGTGTAAGAAGGCTTTCAAATAAATTCTAAAGCCACTCAAACTGCACAGGCTTTAAATCTACTAAGGGCAGTGGGACACGTGAAAGATTTGTGCTGTTTCTCTTTAAAATCTCTGGGATAGCAGGGCTGAAGAATAATGTAATTAAATCATGCTAGCAGTGCTCACACGCTCTCACACACAAAGTCTACTTCAATGAAAACCCCAGAAATATCCCTTCATTCAAATCTGCCAGCACCAGGCGATTTCTGGCATTGTGTGATACCTCAGGAGGAAAAGCCAGGCTGAAGAGGAAGGGGTGCACAGAGAAGGGTAGGCTGAGCTGCAATCTGGTTATTTTACAGCCCTAACAGCTGTAGGAGGTTTTGCTCCTCCATTTTTTATAAACCCCTGAATCTAAGCATCTCTTTTTTTATTTTACATGCTGCCATAACAGCAGTCTCATGCAAGTCCGTTGGCAGAGCCTACAGACATGTTGCTTGCCAGGGAAAAGAACAGGTTATGCCTAAGGAGACTGGACTCACGGCAGCAGCATGGCTTGCAGGAGGCTGTCCCTCTGCTCTGGCTGCATTGCCCTGCGTGCTTGGCTGGGAAACCAGCAGCAGGAGACAAAAAGGAAGATAATTAGTGAAAATATGTGTTGGACCTTTCACTGTGGGTCTGAATGTGTTGTGGAAAAAGAAATCATTAGGAGGTGGCAGTAGCCATGAAGTTGTGCAGGGCATTAGTAGGAATGCAGAAGGGATGTGTACACGTAGTGGTTATGGGCTGAAGGGAGATTTCAAGCTTTGATGTAATACTTAACAGAGCTATGCTGAGTAGGTTAGGGTCATACCAGCAGTTTCTGGCAGAGCAGAAATTGAAGACATGCACGGCAGCGTCCAAGCCAGTGCCTTAATTGACCTGGCCCATCTCCCACGCTGTCTGTAGAAAGCTGTATTTACTCATGTGCAGAAATGCTAGAGACTTGAACATATCTTGTGAAAACTTGCATATTATAAGGGGTGTTCTGGAATCTTTTCGTGTTTCAAAAGTATTTTGATTGATTCTCTAAGGGTAGGAAATATTTGTAGCCATTTTTCAGTACTAAAATATATTTGCATATATAGAATAAGTAAAGAAATTATACATAACAGCATTATTTTTAATTGCTACATAAGACGTATTTTCAAGTACTAACTGCTAAGAACTGGCAAAAATAAGTTCATATAAAAAAAACCCAACAACCCTGAATGATTGAAAACATTTAGAGGCCTTCATTGTACCACGCTGTCAAAATGTCCAATTGACGTTTTCTACATGGTAAATTTCTCCAAGAAAGATTTTATGCAAGCTATTTTAATAGCACTGGTTTCACCCCTGCCCCGTCTCAGAGTTTTTGGATTAGATAATGGTCAGAGCAAGAGAAATGCCAAATCCTTACATAAACTCTGAAGATGAGCAGGGGTTTTATATATATGCCCCATCCCTGGCTGTCTTCAAGGCCAGGCTGGATGTGGCTTTGAGCAACCTGGTCTAGTGCAAGGTGTCCCTGCCCATGGCAGGGGGTTGGAACTAGATGATCTTTAAGGTCCCTTCCAACCCTAACCATTCTATGATTCTACATACACTAAGTCTCTACAACCTTGTTTAACTTTTTAGATAGACCGATATTTCTGAATGCATCATTTGCCATTCTTGTATACTTTCAGTCCGTAATGATCCTGTAAGTGACAGCCCTGCATTAACTCAGACTCAGTAGCAGAAGGCAGCATATAGACATTATCTCAGCTCAATGGCTGAGGTAGGCTGGACCACTGCTTGGCATAAATAATGCAAAGGTTGTGAGGCGATGCACACTCCCACACTACCTGTGCCTTGAAGAACTCATCATCCTTGTAGCAATACTTCAACAGTCTACTGCTGGTATTATCATACCACAGTCCATTTTCACCCAAAGGCTGTACCTTCGCAAGCACTTGAAACCTAATGTTTAGAAGAAGTGAGATGGAACAACTCTCTGGCACTTAGAGGGAAACTGTGGGAGATGGTGCCCTGGAAATATCAGTGCTGGAAGAGATCAAAGGCATTGGTCTGTTCAGAGTAGGACAAGTTCTGCCCTAGCTTTTGACCGGGGGAAGGCAAAGAGCAGTTCCCTGAAAAGAGGAAGATTTGTGGAGGGGTGTAGGGAGAGAGGCAGGATTCCCAGACCTTGTCCCATAGCAGCCTGTTGCATCCCAAAACCTCTCTGAGCAGATTAATTCTCTCTTCCACACAGGCTCTGCAAATCATGGGGGAAAATTCTTCGAGACTGCAGTACAATCAGATATTAATAAAATCTTTTCCTGCTTTTACGACATATTTATACGTAAGTGTGATTTAGAGTTCTGTGTTAAATCGCCACCAGGACTGCATTCCAATGACCTGCAGAAAACACAGGGTGTTTCCTCACTTCAGGATAATGTTGATTTAGGGGCTGATACAATAGCACACACGGGCTACTTTATTTAGTTTCTTGGCATTTGTATTCAAAAATTGCCTTATAAAGAAGGGAAAAGTCATCAAAAAAGTTTAAATAATTTTAAATCACAAAGAAACATTGTCTTTAGAGTGAACTGAAACATTTGGATAGACTCAAAATTGCTTTTTTCATATTTGTTGATGTGTTAAATTTAAAATTAAGATCTCTGACTGTGACTCTCTCTTTATCAAAATAAAGTAGGTATTACTCTTCCAGCTATTTTAAAACTTAGGCTGGTCTGTGATTTGATCTGGTGCCTGTAAAATCTGGTAAGACTGGGCCCAAGGTTCCCTGAATTGGGTAGCTTTAAGTGGAGCTTATAATTCAGCCTCCTAGTTGCCAAAAATCAGGAACGTTGCGGAGTTTTTTTTCCATTTATTGTTTTCATTCTAACTTCTGGTTTTAGAGGATTCATACTGTTCTTATTTTCAAACTTTTTTCTGCAAATATGAGTGATAAAACTATTTTTTGACCCCTTTCTATTTTTAATGAAAGCTGCCAGTCATCTGGACTCTCTATTTCAGTATTAGGTACTTTAATAACATTTTCATGTTAAAAAAGAGACCTGGACTTTCACTGCTTTGGGCAGCTCAGACATCGATTCATCCTGGTGAAACACCAAAAAATAATTGGGGGGCCAAGGAGAAGAAGACACCTGCACAATTTAGAGGGCTACACTGATTTAAGGAGTGTGGGGAGAGCTAACATTATATCTGTATTTAAAGGTATTCTCCTTAAGATTGCTCAGTTCTCCTCCTAAGGCAGAATAGTCACTTGGAAATCCATTTGTGGTCCAGCTCTAAGGGAGTCCATCAAAGGAGCAGCCTTACTCATGTTAGTGGTCTTCCTAGGCTGTCCCTTATTTTAAAGAGGGCTACTCCCATGGGAATGACAAAACAGGACTGATGTAGAAATTATGAGGTTAAACACTGGGGACATGAAGAGCCTGATTTTGAAAAGATCTCTACAGTGAGAAAAGCAACTTGCAAAGAGCAGCAATAATGAGTATAGAAATGAAAACAAATCTGAAGAAATTATTCATTGTTTAGTTTTACTGTAAAAAAAAATGTTTTTACTTCATTAGGGTATTATCAAGATTTTTAATACCATATTCACTCCTTTCTAAACTGTTCTCTTCTTTTGAAAGCTATGTTAAACCTCTTCCTAATAACTCCTGTGATTAGCATCTTTGTAGAAGTCCCAGAGGACAGACTTCTAAAAGTGGCATTATATTTCTAGAGCCTCCCTGTAATTAAGCATCTATCAGGCTTTCTATTCAGTTTTATATAACCGCTCCACAAAAAATCTTTTTGCTTGAACAAAAAGAGCCATTTTGTTTAAACTTAGCAGAAGGATTGCATTTATTTATGAAATAAAAGAATTTTAGAATCAATTTAACTGAAAAAATAACCCCAAAGTACTCATTCCTTGATGGACACAAGGAGTTCTGCAAGCGAACTGCCATGGCAGAGGACAAATCCTGCTGGATACCTGTTGGGAAAGGAGGATGTAAAAAATTCTTTTAGAGCTCTACCCAATAGTGGTCAACTATGTGAACATTTTGTTGAATTCAGCATGGGTATTATTAAACATCACTAGGTGTAAGTGATATTTGTTTATCCACAATATAGAAAAAAGCCCAAGTTTCTAACATCACTTCTTTAGTGAGACTGGAGCTCCACAGCTACAAGAAGATGAAACAAGCTCTTTTGGCCCTCATATGTCAAGACAAGATGCAAATGTTTAACACTGAGCGCAACTCCTAGTGAAATGCCTTGTCCTAGGAAATTGATATCCTTTTGATCCTCTGGAGTCTTTAGATAACAACTGGCCATTGCTCTGTAACGTGCTTTTACAATGGTTTCATCATTTATGATTATATTTTATGAGGTTCCTCCTGGAAGTCCTGCATATGGGCTCTGTGAATCATCTCAAGTACCAAAGTTTTGGTAGCTTCCTATATGAATTCAGAAATTAGACTCTCTTGCTGCCAATTTGGTCTCCCATACCCATTGATAAGAACCATGTTTCATAAACTGTTTGAAGGATTGTCATGCACAGATGAACCTCTCTCTTTTGCTCATTCACATGCTTATACATCACCATCCCCATCTGAACATTTCTCTTTTGAAAAATATTGGGGGATATTTGATTCGCTTGTAGTTATAAATGGTTACAAAGATGACACAATATGCATTTGACAGTGATGAAAAGAAAATATAGTTCAGAGTAAAGTGGAAGGAAGAAAAGGTGCCTCAGTAATGGTATGAGACGAAAAAATACCTTTTATCAGGTGTTGTTAAAGTTGACATGGGTGTGAGTTCACATTTTGAGCTATATCTACTGACTTGAAAGCTATGCTCACTCTAATGTTTAATTTGTCATTCTAATAACTCAGTAGATTGAAGGGCTTAATTAGATGCTTTTATTTATATTTCAAGATGATGAAAATCAGTGTTCTTCTCATTTACCTTCATACCAAGCCCAAAGATGAATGTACACTTCCAAGTTACAGAAAGAATAACAATAGCAGGTGAGAGAGGAACTGAACCTGCTTGAAGACAGATGTATTTCAATCTCCCTTCAAAATGCTATTCAGTATCTCT
This sequence comes from Eurypyga helias, assembly GCF_000690775.1. Taxonomy (NCBI): domain Eukaryota; kingdom Metazoa; phylum Chordata; class Aves; order Eurypygiformes; family Eurypygidae; genus Eurypyga; species Eurypyga helias. The sequence goes on from NW_010259698.1 coordinate 49,303, forward strand.
GCTAGTTTTGTTGATCAGAATAGTCTTTGCATGAAATGTCCTTTAAAGTGTATTTGAGAATATGTAATGTGTCTCATATTATAAAAGTTATTGTCTCATTCAGATCTGGTTCAAGACATGCCAATGCCACTGAAAGCCTTTTGAATTCAATGAGCTTTGCGTTGGTACATACAATCCCTTTTATTCAAGTTTCCCTTTTCTGAAGAAAATAGTGCAATACACTCTATACAATGCATTGTACAACAGCCCCTGTAATACAAACAAGTGCAAAAAGTAAACAAATAGCTTTTATTTAATTGAAAGTGGGGTATTTTTTACAGGTTACATTGAAGAACGTGAGATAAATAATATCCACATCACAAGCAATTGCAAGTCTCTCAGCTATAACAGCTTCGCAGAGGTCTTTCATGTTTGACATACCATTACACTGGCATTTCAATAAGAACTACTGCTTGTAAAAATTTTGAGACCATTTTCCTTACAATCTCAAGTTACTTTTGGCATCACTCCATCTAATTAATGCATATACATTTATCCATTAATTTCAAAGCTTATTTTTAAAAATTAATGTAATATTGATACTTAATGTTTTCTTAACAATAGATCGCTTCTATCTCCTTCCCTCCCTCCCCACTCTTTTTTTTTTTAACATGAATGTTGGTCATGGAGAAGTATTAAGATAAAATCTACACATGGTTTATTTTTAAAAGTCCATGGCTGAGCATTGCTTTAATCATCAAGGAAAAAGGTATATAAGAACAGAACTCAATAGCAGGATCCCAGATGTCAATATATGGTTTACATTTATTGCTCCAGAGCTTAAACCTGTAAAAATACGAACAGACAAAATTTTCTGTCAAAAGTAAACTTGTGTAAAAAAAGGTTTTCTATGCATTCTAGCATAATGATAACCTTTGTTCTGTATAGCATAATGGCCATCTTTGAGTTCAAAATGGAACGTTATCCACAAACTTCTTTTAATGTATTTATTTGGTTTTTTATTAAGTTGGAGTGTTTTGGCCAGTTTGTGGCAAAATTAGGCTCCATTTTGCATGAATAGCGAAGTATTTCAGAGAGAAGAGGCTGGACCCTAGGCAGCCTCACCCCAGCCAGGGAGCAGGGCTGAGGTTCTTTGTCTCAGCAGCAGCTCCAGAGCAGATTAAGAGCTGCATTATATGTGAGAGCTGCAACTTTGACTTTAGCAAGAAAGCTTATTTCTCAGTCCTTTCCTGAGCATTACAGGTCAGGGCCGATGCAGACCTGCAATAAAAATAAGGTCACATCTACGTGTTGTGCAAAATACTTTCTCTGCTAATGAGCCCACGAGTATCAGATACTAATATACAGGTACCCAGCGTTACAAAGCAACAGGAGGAGGGCCACCTATGGTAATGGAAAATCTGTTATTCTGTTGCACTTCTTAGAGGTGCTCACCAATTTCTTATTACGCAATAACATTCAGAGAAATAAAAAAATCTCACATACTTGATATTTTTGGAATCCTAATTTCCTCACTGCTGCTGCCATCCCCACCATCGCTGACTGTTCTTATTTCTATGAGATAATCTTCTTCAAATGGTACCAGAAGTTCAGCTGAAGTGTTGTTTGTCTCCAGTATGTGTGTTTTGCTATGTCTGTTTTGTCTATACAAAATCTAAGTAAAAAGGGATTATAAAACAAGAGGTATTAAATTTTTTTTAAGTTGGATTTATTGGATTTTTTTTTCACTGAGAATATCTTCTGTTATGTCCCAAACTTTTCAGAGCACTATCAGCATCCTGAAAGATTGCAAGGTTGGTTTTTTTGTGTCCTTCTCCTCCCTAGACATAAATAAGTCTGTAGACACTAAAACGCCTAGCAACATGAGGATCATGATCCTGAGAAACTTTTCTCATGTAAGCACTCTCCACACCATTTTTACAGTCCTTTGGGAGTAAAAAAGTCTTTCCATAATCTTTTGGGGTCAGAGCCAGTGCAAACAAACTTTAAACTATATTTTTCTTTCCTTAAAAAATAGATTTATGGGAATGCTTTTTACTTTGTTCACATTGATCTTTACGTGAGTGGCTTCCTATCTCTATTCAAAGGTATATTTATGAATTGTCAGAAAATGAAGACCTTTTAAAGGTGCTTTATGTCTGTCTTTAATGCTTAAGAAACTGTTGTCTACTTCTTATATATGTGTGAATGTGAATGCAAGAATCTTAGATGATTAAGATCTCCATGTAAAGAACACAAGAGAGATCCACATTGGGGGCAGAAATTCCCTGTGTCAGGATAAAGAGGTCCTACGCTGAACAAACACAGCCGTTCTTCCATGTGTATAAATGTCAGGCAACCATCCCAATAAATCCAGGAAAGTCACTTTTCCTGGGTAATGAACATTTGCCTTTCAACAAGTCACTGGTTGTAGCTCTGTTATAAAGAATACATCCAATGAATGGGAAAAAGAAATTACTTACTTTGTAGCCTAGCACCTCTGATTCATTTTCCATTGTTTTTACATGTTCCCAGTTCAAGCAGATTTTGGAATTTGCCAGCTTCCAGGCAATGTTTGCTGGGGGTTGACTTGGTGCTTTAAAAAAAAAAAGGTTATGACAATCACAAGATACAAGTGAATATTAATTTGCATAGGGTAATTAAATGAGCTGCTGACATGGAAGTAGAAAATCATGGGTGATTCAAATCCAAAAGAATAAAACTTATTTTACAGTCCATCATTGCTCTCATATTAGTATAAAGATCTATTCATAGCACAAAACCACTTACTGTGAGAGTTCATTTTTGAAATTAGGAAAAGCCTGACAGTGTCTGACAACTGAAGTTATATTTGATAGATTTGTTTAAGGACTGTGTTGTTCCTATCTCTATCTTAATGTGCTAGAGATTGTTTTGTTTTACGCACTTCATAAAGAGCTAAAACTAAGGGCAAAATACAAAAAAGAAGATTTTCATCAGTCATGAGGACAGGTTACAAAGAGCTACACATTAAAGTCTCCATGTGATCCATCATGAAACATTGTAGGATTTTATGAATTCCCAGCACAATAGGCTGAGAGTATCTCTTCAAAGCTTTTTATGCCTAAGTGCCAGGACTTTGAAAATTTGCCTACAAGTGACTGAAATCGAATCCTGTGTGAACATATGAAGTTGAAACGGTGCTTTTGAACTGTATCTCAGATTTAGAACAACACATTATCTCCTTCTCCATGATGTATCCTCCTGGACTCTGCCTGGGAGGAAAGCACTGAGAGTGTTAGAGGAAATAAGGACTTGAACAGAATTAAGAAAAAGGACTAAAGATTTGGAGAAACATGTTGTGAGTATCCAAGACATGACTTCAAAATGCTTAATTTTTGGGACCCTTCTTTTCTCCCTACAATTCCTATATATTGATGATTAATGTAAGTAACATGGAAGGTACTGTTGATTTAGTAATACTCCACAATTTCTTTCATTTTGCATGGAGATAGAATAAATTGATGGTGCCTGTTGTTTCATATGTATCTGGTTCATAACTGCGGAGAAGTTTAATCCATACCACCAGTAGGGAGTGGATCCCCCAGGTGCATATAAGCAGATGTCCTGCCAGCCATACTGCCTGACAGCCATACTGTCAGTGCTGGGAAAATATTAATGATCTTTTTAAAGGCATTTATATATATTCACATACAAAAAACTGCAAATTTACTTAGATGTTTGAAACCTCTTTGCTGCTTTTTATGTAAGGAATTTGTTAACAAAAAACTCATGAGGCAAAGGATGTCAAATACTTCATTTGACTGTGTACTCTGAAAAGTCTAGGAAGCACTCAAAATGAGTGAATAGTGCCTTATTCAAAGGTTTTTAGCATAGCTCTTAAAACCATCTTTATTCATAGGCTTTGGGCTGAAAAACCACCACAGGATGATTTTCAAACCAAAATGATCTGGTTTTGCAATATAGCCAGGGACCAGAATAGGTGGTAACGTAGCACTTCCCCAAATCCATAGTAATATCTGCAAGCAAAACCACTGCAAATAGTTCTACAGGTCTAAGATTACCAAATCACTTCCTCAACTAATTTTCTGTAATCAATATTGTCAAGAATGATGGAAGCCCCAAGTATAGGCTGAAGTTTATTAAGTTAGTTACATTAGTCTCATATTTTAGGTAGCACTTGGCTTTGTTGTTGTTCTAAGTTGGAATTCATCCTTGCAAAGTGTTTCTAATATCTGTATCTGTTGCTGTGTACACCTGTAAAGAAAAAGCAAAGAAATTTCTGAAATCCATAACAAGTAGGGAAGCAGAGGAGCTGAGCTTCACAACAGCTCCTAATGGAGCAGTAGGTTTATCGAAGTAGGACATTATTTCCACCTTCCTAAGTAGTTTAAACTTAAACCAGGATATCAACTTAGACCTTAAATTGATCTTATATAAGTATGTTTCCATCAGAATTGCACCTATTTGACAGAAAGACCATTTTAGTTTTGCTTAGTCTCTGCAATAATGGCATGCCCAGAACGCCGTAGGAATCCTGGACGATGAGTAGGAAGACAGAGCTATTACCTTAAAGCCAAAGCTCCCACTGTAGATGCACATTGTTTATATTCTCTTGACATATTATCTCTACTCATATTGAAAGTGCTTGCATCTTTCAGAGACTAGAGCTTAAAATTTTAATATATGTTTTTAAATATTCAAAGGGTTATTTTGACTTTAATTTTTAAATGAACCATTAGCACAATCCCCATTTTGACAGAAGATGAAGTCAATGTAAAACAAAAGCAAATTTATTCCCTATATGTCTTGTCACTTGAATGCTGTGTCTTTAACTTGTCTTTCATACATATGCACATAGAGAATCCTTTCCAGAGATTAGACTATTTTCCATTAAGATATTACCTTTGAAAAGAGTCTTGAGTCCTTAAGAAATACCGTCTCTGGCTTTAGATTGGTTTATGTTATTGACATTAAATTGTAACTTTTAGCATTAACTCGTTTTACAAGTGGATTCCTGTCTTGCACTTCGAGTACTTGCATGGAATAGCACATAAACAAGATGCAAATCGGTGAAGGACAGGAGAAATATTTTCTTTTTTGTGCAGAAGAGCTGATCAATTGTTTACTGGGGAAACATAATCCAAGGAAAGTATTAAAAAAATTGAACACTCAAATAGTAATGAATTTTGGGCACTCTATTTCCTGCCTTACGACTGTTTTGCTCTTAGTGATCATTTACTTCATGGGTTCAACCCCACAGGATGGTGCTCAGTGCTTCCTTGTTACCTTGGAGGACAGCCCCATGAAAGCATTGGTTTAATGAAGTTGCTCCTTAAAAAGAATAACATATGGTTTTGTTTCTCCAATTGCAGAAAAATTAAAAAATTATCAACTAATTACTATTTATTGTAATGTATCCTATATGCTACCCTCTGTAGTGCAGAGTTTAGAGGTCTCAAAAGAACACCATATTTGGAACATTCAACAATTTTCTTTAAAAAAGCAAACTGATATCCCCACACCCAAATCTATTGTTTGACCTGTGGAACGTCTTTCCTTTGTTGACTTTGCATCTCTTATGGAAACTCCTGAAAGCAAGTGGCATGCTGTTGCAATGCAAAGGGAAACCCTTTCTGATGGTTGTTAAACTGTAGGAACAGAAACACTGGTGCTATCTATTTTTTTGGGTGTAGGAATTACTTTAGCATATAAATAGAATAGGGTAAATGAAATAACCTGATTTAAGTTGATGAGAATTTTGGCTTCCATTGAGACAGATCTGCACTAAATATTATGTTAACGTCTTAAATACCAGAGTCTGAGTAAATTTGATGCTGACCACAAAAATATCATCAGGGAAGAGAGAGAGGAGTTTTTTAGTCACAGATTTTGTTGCTTAATTTTATGATGAAATTTGGGATCCGGGTTTTTTTGATATTGCAACATTTAGCAGAGCTGGGTCACGCTAAGCTGAAATGTCACTATCACACTTGGGAGTTTGCAACATTTGTTGTACGAAATTGAATACTCACGTGATTTTTTAGTGGTGACATTTACCGGGGTGCTAGAGGGCCCTGTCCCTGCAGTGTTGTAAGCCCGAACTGTTGCAAAATATACTGTGTTAGCTTTTAGTCCTGTGATATTTTTGGCTGTTACATTCCCATTGACTCTGACTTTACCAGCTGTGCTTTCCTTGGGATCATCAGTCCAATATAAAACCTGAAAAGTGAGAATAAAGAACAGGCAATTCATTGTTTTCCATCAATTACATATTTGGCTGGGAAGCAGACATGCTGACAATGAAGATTTCAAGGAATACAGGATTTTTTATATTCACAACTAGCAGGAAATAAAACGAAGCATGAATATTTATAGAAAAGAAATAAAATATCAGAGGCTGAATACCAACTAGGGAAGTAAATGAAATCTTTAACTTTACAGATGTCCAAAAGGAAACCTTCATTAAGGTGAGAAATTTTAAAAGTTAGTTTGGTTTGTTTCTTCAAGACACATTTGAAGAAAACTTTAAGAGATACAAAGCAACATTTATGTCAGTAATCTAAGAGGTTTTTTAAATTATTTTGTATCCTGCCTCTAGTTTCGGTTCAGTGAGACCTTTTTTTATTTTTTTTTACAGCAAGTAATTGATTTAGGAAGGTTTGTGTACTGTACCTGACTCCTATTACCGTCATTTACACATTTCTAATGATACAACAGAATTTAAAGTATTTCTGAATTGCTTTAGTCTTGGTTTATCTTATCTACACACACACAAATTGTTTCACCCTGCAAGTAAAATGCACAGGAATCATTTCTGAAGCTAATTCAAAGTACTCCGGTTATTAATGCAAAAATCTGCTCCCCTCTGCCTCCTGCTGGCACTCGGGTTTTGGTCCCAGCGGGGCTGGAGACCTGAGCAGAGCAAGAAGCAGCACAGCTGGCTGAGTGACACTGGGGTCTGGCAGCATCCCTGCATCCTCGCTGCTCCTCTTGCTCAGACTCTGGAATGCCTGTCCCTGGATCCAGTCATGGCCATGACACCAGCAACACAACCCAGTGCAAAGGGCAAAAAAAAAAATGTCAGTTATTAGTAAATGAGCAAGTGCTTACTACACAGAGCCTGAGGTTGTGCCAGGGGAGTTTTGGATGGGATATAAGGAAAAATATCTTCATCAGAAGGGTGGTCAAGCATTGGAATGAGCCTCCCAAGGAAGTGGTTGAGTCACCATCCCTGGAGGTATTGAAAAGACATATAGATCTGGTGCTCAGGGACACGGTTTAGTGGCGGTATTAACAGTGTTAGGTTAACGGTTGGACTTGATGATGTCAAAGACCTTTTCCAGCTGAAATGATTCTATGATTCTTAGAGGAGTGGGAAGCCAAAAACCTTTCAAATATGCTGCAGCACAATCTTTGGATAGTGATGAAGTGCATTTATCCCGGTTCCTTCTGTAAACAATGCTATGGGTCATGTGCATGCCCCCAAACTAAGTACCTCGTCATGCTCAGACAGCGTTATAGCTGTTTAAGAGGAGGGAGGATCAGCTTTGTTTTGTAGAATGAAGCAGGAGTCTTTTTATAGTACCCTTCACAAATGATTAATCTTGAGGTTTTTAATTTACATTACAAAAAGTCTGGGACAGAGTTGCACTCCTGATCTGTAAATGCTTGTGATTATCTCAGGTGACATGTTGCTAATGAGAGTTAGGTGAAGAGCTCCATTGTCTGTTGGACGAAAGGGAAGGGGAACCGAATACAAATGTGGCCAGGAAAGGGACATCTGTAAGGCATCAGATACCAGCACCAGCTGCCTTACCTCATAGCCCAGCACCCTGCCCGTGTGCCTGTTCCATGCAATGGGTTGCCAGGAGACCTCCACCTCCGCCGCCGAAATGCTCAATGCTGAAGCTCCCGCTGGTGCTATCTGTGGCTCTGGGTGATGGGAGAAAACATAGCTGGTGGAACATTTGTGTTACCAACAGTGTTGTGTCAGTAAGTGAGGGAGATTCAAGAAAAGAGGAAGAGATTCTGGGGGGAAGCAGCAGGCATAAAGCTCAGGAAACCTGGCCCATTTTTTGTGGAACATCACCAAAATTGTAAGTTTTCAGAATTGGTCATTACCCGTAAGCTGGGATGGATTTTCAGAGATCAGCTGGACTGAGTGGTTTGAAAAGCTATACCCTCTGAGAGCTAAACTTCTGAATGTCTCCCAGTTTTTCCAGCCTACTCAGTGGGAGCTCCTTGGGGACAAATAAACACCCTGTCTACTTAAAGTAATTCTGAAGATCTGCCCATTGCTTTATTTTACTTCAATTTCCCACCTTCTTTCTCATCTCTCTTGTTAATCTTCAATGGGCAGCCTTGAGCAGGCTCGTTAATATCCCTGTGGAGATCTGTCTGACCACATATGGGACCTACCGATGCTGCAAAAACATTACTAATAAAGCAACTGGTGTTACCGTCTTCTCCTGAGTAGACAATGGATATGGAGCTCAGGGTCCCTTCTCCTTCGTTGTTGTAGACACCAACTTTCACTTCAAAAGGTGAGAGAGGTGTAATGCTTTCATTCCTGTAAATATATTTGCTTGCTTCCACTGAAGCCACCACTGCTTTTGTCCAGGTTGTTGAGCCAAGAGGACGAAACACAATGATGTAGCCAAAACCTTCCCCATTTTGTAGTTCTTCTGGAACTGGCTGTAGTGACAAGGCAGTCAGTCAATAAGCATTTACAGGTATACACTGTTTTAATTGAATCTTCATTCTCTGAGTATATTTTAGTGGTATTGATTTAGTTGACTCTGCCTTAGAGAAGATAATAATGTTTGCTCCATCAGTCAATGTAATATTGAAATAAAAATCAAAATAATAAATCTATTGAGGCAATCAATTTAGAAACAAAAGATCTGATCAGCTCCATTAAAGGTATTCTCTTTCAGGCATGAAGTTTTCAAAATTAAAAGCATTTCGTTCAGCACAGGTTGTAGCTGATGTCTTTTTTTTTTTTTTTCCCCCAAGGGGTATAGGAATGTTAATTTTAAAGAAATTATTTTTTAAGAAATAAAAGAGTCAGGAAAGGAGCAAATGTATGCTCAGAAATGTGCGTCAGCTATATAATTGACTGCATATGAGTATAGTACTTACATATTTTTTTAGCACAAGTCTCAAGTGCATGAACATATTCTCATTTAAGTTTGTTTAGAACAGAAATGTTATTGCAAGTCAACATGGCAAAATTAGTGTTTCTATTAATAAAATCTCATGTCAAGATATGTATTAATGACTCATACTGAACAGGCAATTACATCAACACTGTATCCAGCATGAACTTTTTTGTTTTCTTGGGATAAAAATACTTCTACATTGGCTTCTCAAAGCAAGAGAACATTATGAAACAGGAAAAGATCAGTAGTACATGGAGGAAGCATTTCTCAGGAAAACTTCATTTATCTTAGATGCTTGCATTGAAGTAAGATGCATGGAAAATCAGTCATGAAAAATGGTGCAAACAGAGAGAAAAAAACATAGGGGCAGAACTGCAGCCCCTATGATTGTTCCTGGCTCCATGCTCCTCTCCTGCAGAGAAACTCCTAGGAGCACTAATGGTGTGAGAAGATGGGAGAAAAAAAATTAGGAAGTACATCAGAATATTCCCAGGCACTCCTTTTTTTTTTACATAAATTCATTCTAATTCTTATCCCTGGCCTGGCATATATTACAAATGTGTCTTTCCTTATGTGTTTTACAAATGTTAAATCCCCAATATGCCCTCTTCTATCTCTTCTCCAGTCCTGAGAGAGTTAAGTGTGAGTGATGATGGTGTGCTGGGGATTTATGAGAGTTCAAGCTACTTTCTAGAGCATTTAATTTGTTTTTGAGGCTTCTGTGACCTCAGATTTAATCAAGATGTTTTGTGAGTTCATCACAGAAAGCTGCAGAGTTGTCTTCAGTGTTGTTAGCTTGGCATAATTAGTATTTCTTCTAACTATTTTTCAGTACACACTATGGAGTCCAACAGGATAATTTGATTGAGATCTCTCAGGTTGTTTTCAATTTTCATGTTCTGCTGCTCCCAAAGAGTAGACCAGTAGAGAGGAAGATGAAACAAAACAGTGAAAGGTGCATATGGAGGAAAACGTAGTTTGGTACAAGTGAGGTTTCACTGTGTTTAGGGCATGGATAGGGGAAAGTGTTGACAATATTATTTATCTCGCAGGGATTTTTTTTTTTCTTTTGACCTCATTTTTTCCCTTCACTTCCCTTCCTTCCCTTAAAGGCTGGTTAAATGGCACAGTTTATTAGTACACAGAACACAGGTAACTCATTCAGCTGATAACATTATTTTTAGTTTAATTCTTTTTCCTTTCCTTCAAACTGTATACATGAGCTTGGTTATTTCTTTGGATAAAAACAAAGCTAAAGGAGGGAGCAGGCTCTTTTCCTTGCTTAAGCTGAAGTAGAAGGTTTTGAGTTTGGGTGGGTTTTTTTTCCCTATGAAGAAATATTTTCCATGACTTTCAAAGGGAACACCATGGTTTTGGAGGTCCCATCCCAAATTAGGAGCTAAAGAGAGGTCATCTTATGCAGCCTCTGAGATAGTCACATCTGATAGTAAGATACATGGCAAGGCTGCCCAGCCCCTGCCCTCCAGGCTGGGTGCTGCTGGTGGCCTGGGGTAGCTCCTATTTCAGTCAGATGCCCTCAAAGCCAAGGGATGGATTTGATTAGGTGATTACTTTTTTCAACAGCAATGAAAAACACAGGGGGTGGGAGCTGTGTTTTTAGGGAGTTTTTCCATAGGGCCTGATGCCCCGATCAAGCACCTGTCCCATCACTGCGTGGGGTTTGCAAAAGGCTTCCTGCCTTCATCACCATGCCCATGGGTAGGCTTCTGGGTGGTTGGAGAAGAAGGGCTTCTTCCCACAACGCTTACTTTCCCCTCTCTGAAATGACCTGCACTCACCCATTGCAACATGTAGCATGGTATTAACTGTTCTGAAAATGTATATTCTCTCCTCTCACTGGAGTGCTGGAGAATTAAAGGGCTCATCTCCTTTAACGCATAATAGGATATGTCTTGTCAGCACAGTGTTCCAGAATGAAAAACATGTAAACAAAAGTACGAAAAATGTTAATGCAGAAAATGGCCAAGCAGATTAGTGTGTTAAGCACCTCCTGTACAATGGAGATAAGAGGGTTATACAGAATTCTAAACATCTTTATAACATGCCTCTTAAACTGTTTATTTTTATAAATTGTTTGCTGTAACACAGAAAACTTGCTGTATATCTTACAGACTGCTTTCTCTGCAGATGCAGGATGAAATCTAGGCTTAGCTGAAGCCAATGACCAAAAGCCTTTGGATTTCAGTGGGCTGTGATTTCACCCTGGACTTTTCTGCATTAGACAGCTTAGGTTAACTGAGTAACAATTACCTCCCATGTGATGACCAGCTCAGAACGGCTCCCTCCTCCTCCACTGACATTTGTTGGTGCCACGACAGGAACTGGAGAAGAAAAGACATTGGTGCAACTACCCTCTGCCAGGGGTCTTGTCAATTGTGTGATTAGAGCTCTTCCTAGCTCACATACAGCTATTCAGCCTTTCAACATGTAGAACAGGGACTATGTTATATAACAGTACATTTTAAATGAACTGAAATTATATTTACACATTTTCAAGTTTCTAAGGCTGAAGCCACAGATGTATTTGATACATGAGTACCCTGGTTCAAAAAATTAATTAAACAAGCTAGTAGCATCAAGTATCTGACATTATTATGCCTCATCAACTAATTGGCAAAATGATGTTCCATTCAGACTGTAGCTGCAACACTACTGATTTACTAATTATGCATTTGTTCAGTAAACATGTTGTTGGAGCAATATATTAATTTTTTTAATTGGATGTATGCTTTTCTTAGGAAATTCAAAACTCATAATTTGCTTTTCTCCTTCTCCCAAAAATGTATTGATTAGAGCTTAATTTCCCCAACATTGCCCCAGGTGTACGGCACCGTAGGTACCGAATCGAGGCCAAGCAACCTGCTGGTGCTCCAGCCTGGAGGGGCTTCTCATCACTCAAATGGCACTTGGTGGAGAGGCAAATGCTCTGTATTTCCATAAACATTCCCACTCATTAGCCTATAAATACTGACAGTTTGGGGAACTGGATTGTGATGTAGTGGATGGAATTTAGACAGATCACCTTGTTCTTACTGTATAGTTTACTATAGATATACTTGCAAGAATGGTATCATGTCCCTTTTCAGCTGTTGGAGAAGTATAAAGAAGAGGACAACCCTGGAACAGACTGAGACAGAAACCCCCTCTAAGAGGCCAGTTGTACTCTTTGCATGTTCCAAAACCTTGGTAGCATTTTTAGATATTTAGAATTTAGGAGTTTTCTTGTTCCTTTCATTCAGTTTTCACTGTCTGAAAATTGGGTGTGTTGAGACAGAGCTGAGAACAGGGGCAGAAATAGGTGTGACAGTCATACCGCAGAAGCTTTTTCAGACATTTTGGCCAGTTTTGCCATGTCTGCCTGCCCTTCCCTATCTCTTCCACCCAGTGTTAACCCAGTAGAGGCAATAAAGATAACAGCCATTTAAGTTCACAGCAGTTTATGTGAACCCACTGTCACTTCTAGATTCAAGTCTGCATGTAAATCTTCACCTGCTTTCATCCTCTCTAGAAACACAGAAATTTCACAATAACTTTGTTGTGCAGTCATAAAAGTGAGTGCAAGTGCAAGCCAACCAGGCACTTTGGAGAGTTTAGCATAGGTATTCAATTTTGTCACTCACAATCAATGTCTTTGTGCACATCAGAGGCAAATAATCTAAGACTGAAAAGAACAGCTTTCAAGGAAAAAATGACAAAGCAGACTTTAAAGCCTAGTGTTTCACTGTTTCATGAACCAGTTGATGCTTAATTAGTTCATGTGTTAAATGTGTTCAGTACTTACTACATTTGCATGGGGAAAAAAATTGTACTACTGCTCAGCAGAGCCTCAACTGGGTCATAGTTGAGAAACAGATGAAAATTTACAGCTGAGTGCACCAACAGAGGCTCAATTAATTCTCAGCTCCATTTTAATGAAATGAACAGCGGCTCATTTGCATCCACAAATCTACCAATGCTCAGATTTCAGCTGGTAAAATAGCTATTATAACAGGGAAGTTCAAATTCACCCTTTCATGGCCAGTCTTTTGCTGTCCACACTGTCATACTGTGCAGTTTCATATTCTGATAAAACATTTAACCTGTTACTTCCCCCACTGCACAGCAGTGTTTTGAGACAGAATGATTTACAGCAGTGAAGAGGTTAAACAACTAAACTTGAACCAAGTCTTCCTATTCCTTTTGTTAAGCTTCAGAGGGGGCTACACTGTAAGGAAATAATATTCCTTGTGCTACTGTCATGATAAATAATATTAATTTTATTGTTTCTTTCTCTTTCTAGCCCTAGCTTTGTTCACCCCTCTAATAAAAAAAAGCTTTAAAATATTAAAGCTTTTACTGACTGTATAGGTGGTTTTGAATATCACACTCTACAAAGCCGTAAGGTAGCAACAGCAGGAAATGATCAATGAAAAACATGCATCTGTGACACTCTGCTGAGAAATTTAGAAAATCTACCCTCTTTCTGTCTTCAGCTTTTGTATAGCCTTTCCTTTTCACATTGTCCCTTATTCCTTGCATGTGAAAGCTTCCTGTGGTTCTCCTGCTGGAGGAAGGGGTCATGTACCACTTGGGCATGCATCGTCCAGACACCTAAGCCAGACAGGATCAGTGCATCTTCGCAGGATGGTGGCTCTCAGGCTCTTCCCATTACTTGGGAACAGTCTGCAACCTGCTTTACTACCACACTGAACAGTGGTGAATTTGGGTAAGACTCATTTGCTGTTTCTCTGCACCTGAAAAGCTGACAAAATTTATCAAAATAGGTGTTCTAATGATCAAATTGTTTTTTTCTGGCATCGTTACTCAATATAAGCTTTTGCTTCAAAAATAGGAAAATAACAAATTAAATTTAAATAAATTTACTTAATATATTTTGAAGTAATTCTGCTTTTGGAAAAATATTGTAGGTATTCTGAGAAACAAATGGACCTCCTCACTAAGAATAAATGTATTTTATTATATTATACTGTATTTTGAGTTCTGTCTTGAAATGCAGCTTGCCAAACTTCAAAGATCGGCAAATGAGATAAACAGAGAAGAGAAAGTGGACTGTAAAAGCTGCTTCCATTTTACTGCTTTCCATCATATAAATACTGATTTTATAGGTGGGAGAGAGTTGATAAGAAGAGGACTGGGAGAAACATAAACCAAAGGTTCACGCTTCAAATAAATTGTACCAAACTGAGTAGGTCAAAGGACTGACAGTGTCGGTCATCCAAGAATAAGTCTTCTTCCTATGAGGTTCCAAGTCCCAGAAGATAAATGTGCAAAGGTTAGACAGACGGGTAGTAAGGATCCTGTCCTGGAGTCAGTGAAGCTATTAGTTTCACTGGGCTTTGGATGCTGTAATTTATTTCCCCCAGTTAAAGCCAATGTCCTGTCCTCACTGATGCTCAGATGTCAAACACCCTCTGCAGCAAAGGCATTCCATGCTTGTGGTAGGATATGCCAGAAAATGGGCTTTATGATTTTCTACACAGGTCCCTGAGCAGGGTATAAACATAGTTATAATTAAAAGAAAACAAATGTTGTTCCCCAATTGCTTGAAAGGAAGCTTGTTTTCAGGCATGGGGATTAGATATATTTTGGGACATATCAAAGGGAGGAAGCATGTGCCAGCTCCAGGCTTCATTACTGGCCCAAGTGATCTCCAAACCAGAGAGCAAAGCATGTGGCACCTGAATCATGTCCAATCATGTCCATCCCTTGCCTCAATAGTGCACGTCTGCTGTCCTGAAGCATAGCAGCTACAAACCAAAATGCCAGAGAGATATGGAAGTAACCCTGAAGGAGTGAGTGGCTCTGCTGCAGTGAAATTCTTGCATTTGGGAGCTGGCAATGTGTCTGTGTGGAAAAAACTGACAGAAACAGGGGACTTACCTGCTGCTTTAGTTTTCAGTAGAGCTGATGGTCTGCTTGGCTCCCCAATTCCAACACTATTGCTGGCAACCACACGAAACTCATACTCAACCCAAGGGCTTAAGTCAACCACTGTTGCTTTGTGAGTCCTACCATTAATGACTTCAGGAACTAAAGGCAAAATAAACATGCCAGTGACAATGTATTTTTGGAGTAATTAACGGTATATGCAAATTAATGGTACATAAAAAAAAAAAAATTACAATTCTCAGATTGCTCACCTGTTGAAACTGCCTGCCATCCAAGTGAGAAAGGAGTCCTCGTCTGAATGCTGTACATCTGGACTGGACTATTATTATCTATTCCAGACTTCCAGGATAACACAGCAGTAGTGCTAGAAATTTGTTCAACTTTGACATCTTCTGGTGGACCTGGGGGGCCTAATATGATCAGCATTTTAAAATGAAGGTATTAGGAAGAAAAAAATCATTGCTGGGTTGGGTTAAGCAACTCTTACTTTCCCAGGTCAGTGGAATTATTCATGAAGCTGCAGTTTCATAAAAGCAGCACAATCCCTAAATGATGGCTTTATGCCTGTATTAAATTTTTCTGATTAATGAGGGGTTTTGAGTCAGGAAAATGTACGTCTTTTTTTTACTAATATGAAAACTACAAACAAGGGAATGATTTGGTTTTGTCTAACAAAAAAAGTTACTCAATGTATCTTTTTCTGAACCATCCAACATTTTTAGAATTCCTATTGAATTTAATCAAAACTGAGGTTTAGAAAGAATGCAATATGGTGCACTATACAGCTATCTGATTTCTGCTGGTGTTTAGATGATCAGCTCCCATCACCGCATTTCTCTTGCTGCTAGCAGTACAAAAGTAAAAAGGTTAGTTAGTTGGCCACGGAAAATAATTTTCCATATTATCTCCAAACAGTGGAAAGGAACTAGGTCCCTTTATTTTTTCCAGCCTGCACAGTGACCCAGAGATGCCCAGCAAGGAGCCAGTAAAAGCAGTCTGCTGAAAGTAGAGGACTTCCCTACGCCTTGCCATGTTGACTTGTGTGGCCAGAAAAGTTTACCTTCCGAAGAGGCTGTGGCAGAATTGCACAGATCTCCCTGGTTAGCTGCACATTAGGATCATGCTGAACCTCAATCCAATTGTGGGGCCAAAGATGCAAGGTATCTAGCATTTCACTATTGAAATTTTGAATTGATATCCTAGGAAACATTTAAACAGCAGCTGACATTAATAATTTCTAATTCCTACAGAAGATATTTGTGTCTACATTGAACAGACATACCTCTTACAATTATATCTACTGTTGCAGATTGACTGTCTAAAGTTGTTTGTACCATGCACACATATTTCCCAGAATGATGTAGCTGAATATTTCTTATCATCAAATCCCCAACAGATTCCTGGAGATACAAAAAAAGTAAACTAATCACTCACAACATGCTTTCCATACTGGAAATTTTTATAAATTGCTCAATATTAATAAAAAATTCAGCTTTTAAATTAAAATATGCATAGCTATCATCAGTTTCTTTCATGTGGACATTTTTATTATGGCTTCACAAATAACTCAAGCGCCTTTATGAAATTTAAGAAAGAAAAATAAGTGGCTGCAGCCCTTGTAAAAAAACAGTGATTTGCCATGCATATATATAGCAGTGGAAGAATCATGATAAATACTTGTGTCGTCTAAAGACTGTGGCAAATATTTTCATTAAGCACTAAGGAGTTTAAGAAACTTACTCTTCCAATTCTTTCAAAATGATGTATCCCTCTATTAAAATCAATTCTATTGCCATTGAATGACCATGTGAACACCACATCAACAGAGGGGTCATGAGACACCTGGCATGGAAGGACTATGCTTTCTCCAACTGTTGCATCCATATTAGAAGGTGGAATAATAATTACGGTCCTTTCTGTGGAGACAAAAAAAAAAAATCTTCTTTATTAAAACGCTTATAAAAATAGTAGACCTTGAATGAGTTTTGTACCATTTGTGAAATGATTTAAAATTATCCCAAATGTTCCATAATAAAGAAAATTATCTGTAATATGGTGATGATTTCAGAACACTCTTACCCATGTGTAGCCTATTACTTTTGCAGTATCAATACAATAAGCACACTGTGTGCCTCTGAGAGCAAGCAGATGTCAGAGGCAACATGCTAAATTAGTCATATGTTACTTTGTAAAGCCCACAGTCAATACATACAATTTCAGCTCAAAAAGTGCAGACTTCATTATTAAGACTGTTAAAAATACATCCGGTTCTTCAAACTTTAAGGAAGTTATAAGCTCCTTATAGGAAACTGCAGCAAAAGCAAAATTGCTGTTTGTCTCCGCTTACTTTAGGCATTGAGATCTTCAATCTATAGTAATGTTAGTGGTAGTTTACCCCACAGTGTTGCTTACATTATGGCTTCAGAGAATATATCTTCACAGACAGAAAAACTATTTATGTTATCTTTTTTAACCCCTTGCACTGAGAAATAAACTTCAAGCTCTTATTATGGCAAGTAGTAGCTCCCTGAAGGGGAAAGAAACAGATTTCTATGGTTTCACTTTTGTTGATATGACTGGCAGATAGATTAGAGATAACAACCACTTTGTTGTAAGCAATTCCCTTGAATAAAGCTTTTGTGCATGAAAGTGTTATAAAATGGTGAGAATTCAGAGGCACATGAATAAAATGAGAGCAGAATCTATTCAACAATATTAATAAGTTCTGAAAATAATGTGAGAGGAGGAGAAGAAAATTTGCACAAGCTGTATTCATTCAGCATTCATTCTGGCTTAACCCTATGTGTTAGAACTGTACTTTAGAATTTGGTTTACCAAGGCCTTGGTTCCAAAGGGTTGATGCATGACAGGGCATCCTGCCCCTTACCTTCAAACACATTTTGATTCAGACTGTCACCATCGTTTCAGTAACTGATCAATGTGTAGGTACAGACAGGCAATACGGGCTGAAACTTGAGCTTCCTCCCAGCATATGGGCTGCACTGGATGAGTGACATGGCAGTGGTCAAGCAGGAGCACGGTAGAGTGTTGCACTTCCTGCTAAACCTTTAAGATAAAACTGGATCTCACTAGTTTCAGTGATATACTTCCTGCAGGCATCCAGTAATATTTTCCAAGGAAAACAAAAGAATTAAGTGATTTTTATTGTTCAAGACAAATTTGGTGGGTTTTTCCAGTATCATCAAGAGAGTGTCAGAGGTTCTTGTTGTGAGTTAGAGCTCACGCTTGGAACAGGCTTTCTCAGATTTCTCTGTATACTCTGATTGCTCTTCAAAGCCACGTAAAACTGTCTTTGTGGCAGCTCCGTCAGTTGGTCTGAAGTCATGGACTGCAAAACTGTGAAGGCTTCTGATGACTGTCTTAGAAATACTCCATCATTATGTTAGAGAAAGCTCTTCCTCTCGTTGGAAGCAGTATGTCAGATGCAATAAATTCCAAATGATTCAAAGGACACATTCTTTGTTGGTACGGCTCCACTGATTTCAGCACACGCTGGCAAAGAACTTGGGTCCATAAATCTCAAATGAAATAATTCCATTGTAAAATACAGGTAACTTTTGTAGAATAATTTTTAAAAGTATCTCGGAACTACAGAGAACCTCCACAAAGTTTTCTTTTCTTGCTTTTGCTCCTGTATTTCTTATTCTCACAGCTGAAATAGAACTGCTTGAATAACACTTTGAGGAGAGAAATTCTATTACCTGCAATAATGCTGCATATGTTAAAAGAAGAAAAAAAGAAATAATACCCTTATTATATACGTTAAAAATTGGAAGGTTGCTTTCATGATAGCTGGAATTTCTCTTTGCCACTAGCAGGTGGAGAGGCATGTTTTTCCAAATTCTTCATCTCTTCCTCCAAAGTCATCCTGTAAGACCCTCTCCTTCCTTAAACCTACAAACCGTGTGCATCTCTACAGTGAGCTTTAAAAGACAATGAAATAGGGGACTGAATAAGCAAAGTTTTGTCCTGAACACCACCATCGACCTCACAGTGGAAATACTACATTGCTCTGAATGCTTAGGGCACACTTTCTCCCAGACTCAGATTTTTTCTTCTCTGTCTTTAGCTGTGCAGGAGAGATGTCTCCACGCATAATGTCTCATAAGCGATGCAAAAGGTTATGCCTTATTTACAAGAGGGTGTCGAAGGGTCTGGCAAGTCAGCCCGGGCTGTCCCCCACCTCACGTAGCTCCTGGGTGAGGAGCTGGGTCTGACCTGTGTGGTGGAGCTGGGAGAACCAAAAGTTTGGAACTGTCTCCTCTGAAATCACTGCAAGGGTCACCTCCACAGCTCCTGCCTCCTGTGCAGTGTAACTACCCTTGGAATGGAGAGGGTTGGCCCTAACAAGGCTCATTTATAACGTCAGTCAATTAGACAGGTCACAGCATGTTTCCTGAGGCTTCCATTGGTAAACTCAGTATTTGGATACGAGTAAACATTGGTTACAGGGTTCAGCTTCCCAGCCTTCTAGGGTAGACCCCCAAAGCCTAAAATGAGCTCCTAGCTGCCAGGTATAAACTGCTGCTGGTATTCTATCTGTCTTGCCTAAAGCTGACTTGGATGTATCTATTTTGTACTGTTTGATGACGGCCTGAAGATACCTTTGAACTGGATATTCTGCTAAAACTCAAAATCAAGGTACTTATACCAGGGATGAAATTCACCTTTTTGTTCATTCAGCATTAATAAAACTTTGTGCTACTGAATTTTCCATGTCCCAAGTACTCACTGTCCTTCAGATCCCTCTTTAAAATATCTATCCTTCACAAGACCCACATCACCTCTACTGCCACAAGACTTCATGTCACCTCTTTTTGTAACTCCTGCTTCCCTGTATTGGATGGCTGGTCACCAGGATCGGTGAATTTTGACTCTTCTACAATGCACTGTGTACAATGACAACATTCTATAAATAAGTAAAATACCATAAATAAAATCAATTTATTTCTATGGAAAGGTCAAAGTCTCAGCAAGAATGATACAAGCAGGATTGCATAGAATTTATAATCCCATTCAATAGTTATATTTTAAAATTCATGGAATACAAATAGAAAAAAGATGTCCTGTTTTTTGTAAAGTCTTTAAGCTTCCATCAAAGCTGGTCAGCTGTTGTAAAGGAAGGGGCTATTCGCTCCAGAGGATTGTAATGAAACTGGCTGGGAATTTCTTGAAACCTTTCTTCATGAGAAGGTTCCGGTAATATTGTGGTTGCCTCATTAGTCTGTCATGTAATTTCTTGTGTCATCATTTGATCACACATTTAAAGGGATCAGAAATAAGACACCTGCAATCCTGTTATAGAAGGTTATGAGAAGGAATTAAAATTCCAGTGATCATTCATCTGTTAATGAGTCTTTAGGAAAAGATAAATATTTGGAAAAAAACGCATTCTATGGAACCCTCTAGTGAACTGGTATTTTGGAGTATCAGAACATAAAAGTTTCTTCTTATAACACAACAAATCCCAATAGCTATATGGTGTGAGTATTAGAAGACTTCTTTCCTGTTGGCAAGAACCTATTTACCTTCAGCAAATAAATACTGAAAATGGTCCTTTTGCGAGTTTGTGTGTGAGGTGTGTTTGTTAGTAGTGTTAGCAAAAAAAATCCATTTTAATATGGTATTATCATCCCCTTGAATCTCTTGTTCTAGGCTGCTCATATCCGGCAGTACCACTGATGCGGAGTGGTTCACTTGTGTGATATTTTCTGCTTCTTTTATGGGGTTGTCTTTAAGACTTCCACCTCAAATACTTTTAAAAGCTTCTTAAAAGCCCTTGGTTCTCCATTGTCTATCTATCTTGCTTAGCAACTGCAGACATGCGTTATATGGCAAATCGCATTCCAGAGGAGAAAATAGATAAGATGTTGTAAGCGCTGGAGATACAATAAAGACTTCTCACACAAAGAATAAACAACTCAATGAGCAGCAATAAACTTAATTTGCACATTAGATATGCTTTTCCAAGTTCTGACATTTCAGTTGAAAATAATGCTGAAGCAATGAGGCCTATAATTGAACAGCCAAAACTTCTCCAGAGGGGAAACAAAAACAAATGTTCCCTGCAAACAAGATCATTTTTATACCATGTTGTTACTCAGTGTTTTAATAAACTTCGTAAATGCCAAACGAAATATTTTTTTCATGTTTTAATGTGATTTTCCAATATTGCACCGTTAGGATGTATGTATGTGAGATGGTATATAACCTTAATGAAGTCAGACCTGCCTAAACCCTAAACTTTTTGGTTTATTCATTGCTAGCTGTGCTGTAACATCGTCTCAGATTATGCGTTGCACTGCTTCAATGCTAATTGCTCTTTCATAATATGAAGATGAAAAAGATTTTTGCCAGATGCAGTAGGTTAGGGAGGAGGTCATGCCTGCAGGCTACAGTAACCATTCTGAACTCACTGAAAACAAGAATATTAAGAAAAAAGGGAGCGTTACAAATTACATTTAATAATGTGCTCTTCTTGCACCTACAGACATTGTTAGCTGTTTGCAAAACTGATTAATATGCTTACTGTAATCTCAGAAGTTCAACTTTTTAACTTGTCCTCATTTAAAATCAACAAATACGAATACTTTCATAAGAAAATGTCTGTACTGAAAAGATTGTGTAGGAGCAAAGAAAAAAAGACATACCAAGTTTGCCTCAGCTTTCCTTTTTTCTTTTCCTGTCAGTGCTCAAAGATCAGAACATAGTAATTTCATAAGCCGCTCGTAGGAATATCTGTACAAACAATACCTCCTTTCATGTCCTCCAGCTCTGGACTGGTTCACCTGAGCAATGAGTTTATACAAATTCTTTTTGCTAAAGGAGATAGACCATCCATCTGCACAGCAAAAACTTGAATCAAAGGACTGCTTTGGACATAATGAACTTTAATACGTTCCACAGTGTATTTAACTGTGTTTCAAAGAAGGGTGAAAAATACTGCCGGGAAGCCACCAGCTACACAGCATCACTGGATTGGGACCAGAGCCAGACTGTGCAGTTACACCAGAAGCGATATAAGTGTAAATGAGCTGAATATGCTTACCCAAGCACAGTGCAGAGGGTTCACTGAACCGCCACACTGCCTCAGTGTCATTTCAAACTCTGGCTGACCAATGCCAGCAACAGTGCAGCCCATACCTGCACTGTCCAAATGACACTGCAGTGCAAATATCATTATTAATCTTTCTGTGGATATCTTGGGAGACCTCCCTGATAAACAAATTGATCATCGGAGTGGTGTGGTCATGAGGTTTTCTTTGCTGCAGGCAGTGGAGAGCTCAGTTTCAGCTTTAAACTGCAGGTAAAAACTTGTCAATACTAGCACTGATTGGCATGGACTTGGGCATCTCAATGAAAAAAAAAACCAACACCCACATACTTTCTAATATCCATAAAGCACCAAATGAACTATTAAAGTACCTTTCACAATCAGGTTCCCTGAATTTCTGGCAACTCCAAACTGATTTGTTGCTATACAAGTGTATACCCCGGCATCTGATTTGGTGATGTTATAGAGCCTGAGACTGCCATCCTCTAGTAAGATGACTCTGGGGAAAAAATAAACAAACAAAAGAGAACTTATTACAGGTACTGTAATAGAAATGCAGTGCTACTTTTAATATTGAAATGCTTCCATTATACATTTTCTCTTCTACAGCAAGCTGAATATGTATCAACCAATTTTCACCTCTGCTTATTATTGATTTCTATATTAGGAATGTTACATTGATATATTGGAGTTGACGATTAACTTATCCAGCTGACTTTCTTGCAGCAAAACTTGAAGTCTCAAGAGAAAGAAGGAAGACCCATCTTGCTACCTAATTGTGCTGTGTTTTACCAAGGTGGGGGGGAGGCATTCAGATCCCAGTGCTCCTGTGCCATACTAATGTTGTGTCTGAGCTCAGCTGCCTGTGCAATTTTGTCAGGATTATTAAAAGATATTAGCAGACTAGCTGTGATTCCAAAATGCCATCTCACAATCCAAGGAGCCAAATCAAATACATTGCTGTCTCATAGGGCCCCCAAATCACCTTATTAGTCACTATGTTGTTTACACCAGTTTGCAGAGTATTGGGTAAATTGCATTTAATAGTAATTTCAGGACCACTCCTGGGGTTTATGGACAAAATTAATTTCTAAGCTTGTTCATATGCTTCTTCATATGCTTCTTCATGTCAATGAGATACTTTAGGATGTCAGTCAGTACAGAGTTTGATGTATGTTTTCCTTAGGTAAGCCTTCACTGAATGCCTAGCACCTTTTTCTTTTGCACACAAAGACAGGACTTCAGGGTTTTGGGGTTTTCTTCACAAACATGCAGAACACATCTATCAAAGGCAGAGAATTCAAAATAAAAACTGAATTAGTTAAGTGATGAACTTTTGTACAGAAAATAATTTTATCCTGTAATGTTTTGTTAATTTTGTGTCAGTTCTTCCATCCAGCAGTTGCTCCTCATGGATGTTGAACTTCTTGACCAATTTTTTCTGAGTTTTGAAGAAGGACAGTGGGCTGAAAGACATTAAATTCCTGGAAGTTTTATGAAAATGGGGTCAGGGTTTGTATGTACAGCCCCTCTTCCCACTAAGGCCACTGCCTGAATACACTCCTTACTAGGCATCAGAGAATCTGCATCCAACCAGAGAGAGCTGCACCCAAATGCCACACTTCCTTACATCTGACAAAATCCAGCTGTAAGTCACAAATCCACATGAAACCAGACCATTCATTCCAGCACTCACAGAACTGCATTATTTTTTTATATTCCTCTTTTAATTGACATTTAAATCTAATACAAGAATCCTTTTATAGAAAGAAAATATCTAATTCATGCACCACAGCTTGGGTGTTTAATATTTATTACTAACAACGTAAGATTGGATGATGTAATAAATTATTAAGGAAACAAACAATAACAAGAGCAGAAGTTGAAGCTGGCAGCAGTATCATAGCCATTAAACACACAAAAGCATCATAGTGTCTTGCTGCATTCCACTCTGGTATTTATATGCCTGCAGCTATACGTGTAACACACATTAGACCTTGTTCTGCTTCCCATTACATGCTCCCAGCCTCTCAGCTGATGAAGAGAAGCGCTAGACTTGGATTTCTGGTGGTCTTCTCACTTACATCCCCCCAAATTTCACGTCTCCCGCTCTTGTTGGACCTTACCCTGCCGAAAGACCTGCTTCTGAGCAGTGCAGGGGTGGATTTAGGAGTGAGAAAAGCTAAGAAGTCCTCATGGTACCAGGCACTTTGTCACTGGGGTGTGGAGCTGATGGGGGAAAGGATTTGGGCTTGGATAAAAAAATCTTTGTTTCCTTGGTGATAATCACCAGGTACTACAGCAGATGTTTGCGTGCAATTTGCAGTACAATGAGATAATAAGTTTGGGCTTAATAACCCATCATATATCCATATTAAACTGGAGAGGAACAAATATGAAGCAACAAAGTAAGCTCTTCAAGATGATATATCAACTAAATGACATTTTTCAGATAAGGAAGGGTGAATAAGCATGAAAGAACTGAGCATTGTTGCTAGTCTCATGACACAGTGCGTCAAAACAGGAGACCATGGATGCCTCTCCTTCTCAGTATGGGGACATACCTGATGACAGTATTTCAAAAGCAGATTAATGAAGAAACATTTGCAAGTATTCCACTTCTGCCTCTGCAATTTTCTTTGCATTAATGATGCATTTCTTCACATCAGCCTGCCCCAGCCACAAGAAAACACTCTCACAAACTGCTGGTGATAAAATTGTTGATTCAATTGACTGGTTAGCTAACATATGGTGGATTCATCAAACAGTACCAAAAGAGATTCAAGTGTGAATCAGCAAATGTTCATAAATTGGATACCTGACTAGTAAGTTATAAGAAGCCACTGTGGTGTCTCTCACCATCAAATATTGATGCCTTGTTACTTTTATTGCAGTTGCACCTAAAAGCTCTAGGTACAAATTGGAATTCAGAAATGGG
This sequence comes from Eurypyga helias, assembly GCF_000690775.1. Classification (NCBI taxonomy): domain Eukaryota; kingdom Metazoa; phylum Chordata; class Aves; order Eurypygiformes; family Eurypygidae; genus Eurypyga; species Eurypyga helias. Next base: position 74,369 of record NW_010259698.1, read on the forward strand.
TATGAGGTAATAAAAGGAAAATATCAGTCCCCAAAAAGCTTCCTATGTAGGTAAAAATACAGGAAAATCAGTCTGTAAAAATACAAAATAATAAAGGAGAACAGCTGTGTTTAGCCCCCTGTGGATTTCTGGCTAGGGTGTTTTCACTGAAGAAGTTTAGTCACGTGTCACTTAGATTGGTTTTCCTGGATTCCTCAATAGGAGTTGAGACCTGAATAATTCCCAGCTTCCTGGTTTATCCACTAAGAAGGGGTTGTACCCACTCAAGAGCTAAAAAAGTAATGTTTGATTTGGAGAAATGCTGTTCTGAAACAATATTTCAATGGCTGGAAAGACTGAGAATCGAATGACTCTTTCCATAGATCAAAACAGAGCTTAGCAAAGAGAAACCATGAACTAATAAAAACTTCAGAGTTTGAAACAGAGGTCATGCTACCTAAAGACAATTAGGGAGCTGGCAGTAAATAAGATACTCGGACTAGAATTTATGTAAAAGCACAGAGGACTCCAGAGTCATTAGTTAGTGGGGAAGGGAACTGAAAAATAAAAAAAAGCGAGTAATTTCCAGCTGTAGTGAGGTCTGTGTCAGGAGAGGGATGAGAAAGCAGAGCACAGTAGAAAATCAAGACGATACATTTCAATGTAAAAAAAAAAAAAAAAAGCAATGTGAATTAGCGACCCAGTTGCCACGAACAACAAAGTTGCCATAAACTTCCTCGGAGCCATGACTTTACACCGTGGATGGGTTCAGAGGGGCTGCACTTTATCCTCTTTCATTTGTCTTTCAAATAACGGAACTGTGATTCTGAAGGCAATGGAAACATTTCCTTAAATGGGCTTTGGATCAAGTTCTAACAAACCATTTTAAAAGAAGCTGTGAAACGCATGTCTCACCTCCTGAAAACCGCTACTTTTCACAACATTTTAGACTACATAAAGGCTATAGATAATAATTCTTAGCACTTGCATCAGAAGACAAGGTAAATCCAGGTACTGTGACAAGACAAAAAAGTTTAACTCGTCCAATATAATGCAAGTAGAATATTTAGTCTGCCAGAAAAATTGGACTTCTCTCAATAACTAAATGAGGGCCTGTTGAGGGGCAAAAGACCAAGGTGTGAAGCAGATCTAATAAATGTATAACTGCAAAAGAAAGAGAAGGAAAGACGAAATGAGCTACTTGAAACACAGCTGTTCATAAAGCCCCATTGCAGCAAGGGATTGCTTAAGGATGAGCCTAACTCTAAACTGGCATCTCTGACTTACAAAATGCTTAAATTCTTATCAGACTAGTACCGATGCCTATGTTACTGCCTGAATTACACAGGTGCTACGTCTGGGTAAAGAGCTCAATTAAGCAAAGTTGCTGTGAGGAAAAGAAGAGATGAAAATCCAGTTATGTAAATCCATACAAAGTTCCTGCACACATGGGCTAATTAGAAATACCCAGAAATATCATTCCATACGTAACAAGCCTGGGAACTTACCCTGCAAAAAGTTGGATATGCTGGATACAGCTCACTTCATGTGGCTCATAGGAACATAAGACAGCTCTGAACAACCAGTTAGAGACATGTGCAGCCAACTTTCCATCAGCAGGATGCTCGTGGCAGAGGGCAAGAGCAGAGTAAGGATGCAGTGGCAGGTAGCACAGTCCTTTCCCAGCACCAAGTGACCTGTAACCCAGGGTTGGATCTAGAGATAGTAACTTTCTATGCAGGATGAAAACTGCCTTCAGGAATGAATCCATAGCTCTTTGAGTCTCTGCAAACCTTTAGTCCCACACGGTTTGTGAGAATTTTTTCCCTGGTTTATTTAATCACAGTGTAAGTGATGTCTTTTTGTTCATTTTTAATCTACTCATTCCATTGGATTGATCCACATCCTTGTCTTCTCTGAGTGACTCCATTGGTATACAAGATAAACATATGCAGAAAGGAAAAACCAACAGCTCACCCAAGATCTAGTGGAATCAAAACTCTGCATAATGTTCAAAAAGAATTGTTTGCAATGTTTCTGCAGAAGACATGAGACTGGGAAGAATGAGAGCTCATTAAAATTGTCACACCTACTTTTTAAGTAAAGAACTTGAGAAATCAAGCAAGGATGATAGGTACAGCTTTTAATTAACCAGGCCAAACAAACCATCTCCGAAAGTGTTGTCTCATGTGAACAAAAGATTGTTGATGGCTATTTGCTTTGATCTTAAGAGCATGAAAGAATAATATGTATTTAACAAGACTGGTAGGAAAATAAAATCTGAGAAAATAAAGATGTGTCAACTCATTAGATTTTAAAGTGCAGAAGAGGTAATTTTTGTGCAGCACTGTATGGATCAGCCGATCTGTTTTAGAGAGAGGTGCAATTTTAATTCATCGATGTGAACTGCATTAATTCAATACAGCAAATGTCTCTGAAATCCCCATCAGAGCTTGCTTGGTTTAAATCTGGGGGGTGAATCAAGCCCACCTCAGACCTCTGCACTGCCAGCTATCTCGTCAAGGGCATAAAATAATTCCTTCCAAAATAAAGTAACCCTGTTACTTAATGTAAAGATTCTCTCTTCTTTTCTCCTGTCTGCCTCTAACATCAAGTGTCTGACACCTCATAATGTTATTGAAGTCATCATCATAGCACTGTGCAGATAAAAAGGGAGTATTCTGGATCTGATGAAATCAGAGGCAAAGTAATTTTTATTATCTGAGAAATCCTATTTGAAACCATGTCTTCTCAGTCTCACTTTACTGCTCAAGAGCAAAAACACTCTTGCTTTCATAGCCTATGAAAAGATATATTGTTTATCAAATTCTTCAGATATGCTAGCAGACATTGAGACAACTGACTTTTCTAATTTTACAAAGATTGAGGCTCATGTGAGAGGCTGAATTAAAAAGTACCAGGAGAAGGAAGTGAGGGGCAGAAACATGAGCACAGCTCTCAAGTGACTCAGAATTACTAGTGATTTATGCAGACATAAATGTGAGTAAAGTTTGACTGAGTGAATGAATTGTACCTGCTGATGACAGCTCTGGTATTTTTGAAAAGGTCCCACTGAGTCCCATCTGAGATCCAACTGTCTGTATTATATGTTAATGATCTTTGTACCTGTTTATCCTATTCTGAGTATAATTTGTATGCTAATAGTACTGCCATTTAATAAACTATGCTTAAAAGATGATTTTCCTTATCTGCATGCTGATATAAATGAGCTTCAGAGTTGACTGACAATTAACTGGAAATAAAATAAATGCTATTAAACTCTGTGTTAACTATTTGGATCAAAATAAAATTACACAGCCTAGCTGAATAGTCTTATTAAAATATTTTATAAAATGATACTATTAGCAACAACAAAAATTGACACTATAGTATCATTGCTTGATATTTCCTAAATATCCCCTCTGTTCCTAAAAAGTAACATTATTTTTGCACAGAGTCTATGCAATTTAGGACTGCAAAGAATTCTTTCATGTAAATAAATACAGACATCTGAACTGTGTTATGCTCCATCAGAAAGCTTCCAGACAAAATACAGTGTTTTCAGGAGATGGTACCTCCTTTAATATAAAATAGCAAAAGTTGTTTTGCCCTGTCTCTAACATACTCAGGTATTAAATGTGATGTAGGTGTTCTTCCACAACGACCAAAGGAAAAAAGTGACAAAAATACCATGTGTCTAGACACATTTGGACGTGTGTCTAAATCTATTGTAGTAATACGTCTCAACACTTGCAGCTGGGGAATATAGGGCAACAGCACCTCTATGTGTAAGGGAAAGAAAGATGTGCCCACTGAACAACTAGTTTATTGATGAAAGAAAGCTTCCCCCAAAAACGTATCTTGCCATGATTTAATCCTTTCAGCTTTCTCATTCTTTGTGATAGTTTTAAGGTGCTTGTGAACCTGTTTAATGCAGCACACTGAGGACGAACAACCACACACATTCCTGGTTTTTTCACGCATAGATAACTTGGTCTCATGTCATATTTACAAGACATGGCCCGTTCTTGGCTTTTCTCTTCCCTATGTTTTTCCTTGCCCTATTTCAAATCTGCATCTAAACAGTGAATGCCATGAGAGGAGAGATGTAGTAAAATCCTGGACAGATGCAAGAGCAGTAGCTTAGCATGTCCAGGCAGAAAGATTTCTTGGTTATGAATATGCCTTGTAGACAGGACATAATGAAACCTATGCAGCCATAAGCTGATTAGTCTGAACATTCATAGCAGAAAATATAGTGGTAAGATATTTCACAGTGTACCACTAATCTCAGTGGTACACAGAGGGAAAGGATCACAAACCAGGCTTTGTGAAATTCTGTGGTGAACTGAAGTGCCAAAGAAAAAGGTTGCCAATTTTCCTATCTGCCAACAAGTTCTGCTGTTTCCGTGAAATCTTTGTAACTCTGGTACACCAGATAAAAGTTCTTTCAATACAGGATGGTATGCCCACACTGTTACTATTGAATCTAATCCCACCATTAATAATTATTTTCATGATTCAGACTTTATTAGGAGTTCAGACACAGCCATTCCTACAACCAAATTCACTCCGGATGTAAATCTAAGCCCTTGATACAGGACTTAAGTAGAATTTAAAAAGTACATAAGGCCCTAAATTACCCTCTGTGTGGGAGTGCAATTTACTTACAGGAATCTTCTTCCATATCTGCCTGTCAGAACATATTTCAAAAATAAAAGTACAATAAAACCTACTGTTAACTTTAAAGTATGCTGTATATACAACAAGCAACAGACACCAGGTACACAGCGTGGTACTGGCTTGCTTTCAGAAACCCTGGACAGCATGTTCACGTGCACACACCCCCGTAATAAATATACAGTGATGAAGTGTTCATCTTCAGTGATTTCAGCTGCACATGCCCTTTCTCTAACGTCTTTAGCTTTCATCACCTCTAGCTTTTTATGCCCATTGGTAGGGCTACCTGTGGGCTTGTAGGAAACCCTGGAGCAATCCTGACTGGGCTACTTAATTTATGCTTAATTTAAGAATTAATGATAGGGACTGTATGTGGTTCACTGAAGCCTTAGACCCACATCCTTGCTCAAAATATCAAAGAGCATAGAAATTTTAGGTCTTTTTAATGTGTAATATTCTACCGCTTATTGTGTCCCTTAAGCAGCTCCCCCTTTCACCAAAAGTTTGAAAAGATTTTTAGTTCTGATAGAAAAGTCGTAATGAAATAGCAGTATTTCTTTGTAATAAAATCCCATGGTTAAACCAGAGGTGTTATTATTCTCCTACAAACCTTTCACATTGACCAAGTATTAGCCACATTTTCAAGGTGCTGTTTCTATGCTTTTGCTTACATAACCCTTTAAAGCTCAAAAGGACCCCAGAAACTCCCCATGGAAGGTTTGTGTGCCTGTCATGTTGATCAATGTCTTATTTCTCCTTTTTACATCATCTCCCCAACATATCCTGATCTATCTGTTACCTCTAATGTTACTCTGAGGTTGAAAGCTTTTGGGTTCAGGAACTATTATTTGGTGTTTGTGCAGCATGCTTTTCATCCAATACTAGTATTTTGTATGCCATGGCAATACACACCGGAATAGTGCAATGGCAGTACAACTTGGACTAGAAGAGAAGCACAGAAGGTTGAAGTCTCTCGTTATTTTTTTGTGCAAATTCCTAATTAGGAACCTTGATTCACAGCCTGCTGAAGTCAATGGAAAAACTCCAATGAGATTATCTGGCTTTGGAACAAATCCTGAACATCAATCAGAATATGTGCATGAAGCAGGGCTATAACATGAACTGAAAGGGAGAGAGAACACAACACTGACATTCACTGGGATTTAGTTTACTGCAACTTCATATGACACGGAAGGGTGACAGATTGCTTGGGACATCTCATCATGTAGGCCAGCCCCTCAGAAAGGCTCACCTTAACAAGGTTCCCAGGAGTTGAGTAGGAACAATTTAAAATTGTATTAGAGAGGTGTCATACAGAAGGGAAATTGTAATAAATCCAACATCATGCAGGTTGTCATTCTTTCTTATATGTGAGAACATATGGTTCATTTGCTTACTTGATACTCATGTTATCTGATGTGCTAAACACTATTGCATTAAGTAGTCAGTAATACATGATGAAATTAAGTTTATTAGCTTGTTCCACTATGAAACTCTCTAAGGAGAGAGAAAAGAAAGGAAAAGCCCTTTTCTTATGTCTTCCACTGCACTAATATTCTCTGTCTGCTGCCTGCCAGTGTTTCATTGGGTCAAGTAGCAATAGGGGTCCCCTTCTGCCTTCTCATTACGCTGCAGTGGATTGACTTCAAATGAAAAGATAACAGAGAAAGAAGAAAGGGGAAAACCAAAGCAAAATAAGATTAAGAAGAAAAATAAAATATTGTCTTTTTCTTCCCCTCATCTGTGCTCATTCTTCCTTGTCCTTATATCTCCCTCCTCGTCTTTTCACTCATGCTTTCCACTCCCCTGCCTTCACTCTCAGCTTGAGGGAGAAGACAGAAATAACTGGAAATATGGAGAACACAAAGACAGAAAGACTGATGGTACTTCAGGTCAGTCTGAGGCACTTTCTGGCAATCCTTTGGTTGTAAAACTTTTCTTATGCCAATATCCTCTTTTCCTGGATCACCAAACATTTCTGCTCATGCATGTTTCATGTTCCTCCTAGATTCAATTACGTTATTCAGAATGAAGCATGGGCAAATGCTTCCACATTTATGCCTACAACCAATGCTGTAAACAGAAAAATACCACTGCTGGTAGCAAATATTCAAGAAATATATTACAGCTGCCTCTACTAATCTTTCACAATGCCCTCTTTTTCTGCTACTTTTCATATAGAAACTGAGACCCCTATAATCTGAGCATATTTTTAACTAAAACATAGAATACTCCTTGCACCTCTCAGCATTCCCTTGGGAAGTGTGCGGTGATGGGTTTTGTCTGGTTAGCACCAAATATATTGTAGTAATGTGGCCTGAGAGGTGAAAATGCAAAGCAATTCTATACAGCAGTCTCAGGTTTTGTAGGAGTTTTCATGTCTTAATATGTAAGTTCAGACCACACACTGAAAGCAGGTGGGTAATCCATGCTCTTGATTTCTGTCAATCTATTTGTTAGCAAGGTATGGAACTGAAGTGATTAATCATATTTAGCAGATGTAGAATCAATTCTATTGGTTCCCTAAGCAAAATTAGAATTTCATCAAGAGATAAGCTTAATTTGTATTCATCTTGACTTGCAGCGATGGTATCCAATATATCTGGCATTGCTCTGATTGCTGATGCCCACACTTCAAGTGCTCTATTTAAAAACTAAAATAGGAAATGAACTTCTTTACAACCACACAGGCACTGATAACACAGAAGGGTTAAGGCATATCATCAAAGCTATGCAAAGCTTCTTGTGGTAGAAAAGCAAGAAGGATAAAATGGAGATACACTTAATCCAGGCTTCAAAAACCAGACTTAAAAAATAAAATAATAGCAATATTAATATCCCATTGCTATTCACCTAGCTGCATTGCAGTAGAAATCTGGGAATAGAATGGTAAGTGCTGGAATAGCATAAGAAGATATGTTCCATATGAAACTTGCTACCAGCATACAAATGTCTATACTACCTTCATCTGCAAATATCAGGTGCATAAAGCTGGGTGGTTTGTGGCACTGAGCAGCATGACAAAGTTTCTCTTTGCCTGGGCTACTTATCTGTTCTGACTTCAATAGAGGTAGGGTTTTTTTTCCAGACACTGTGTATAGGTTTCATTCCCCCAGCTTTGCTCATCTAAAAGTTAGGCATCTCATTTGAGATGGAGGTACCTGCCAAGAAAAAGTAAATAACTACCTTAGACTGCATATTGACTTCAGCTAAATAAAAGTTAAGTGACATCAATCTCTTCCTTTGTTAGTAGGTTAGTGAAAATTCTGGAATTTTCAATCCATTTTCTCTTGATTCCTCCCAAGCAGCTGCCCCCCTCCTTCTCTCTCTC
>NW_010259698.1:82396-135394 GCF_000690775.1 Eurypyga helias
TTTTTTAAGATAATGGATATTTTGGAAGGTTTCAGTACAAGTTAAAGAAACAGTGTTGACATTCTGGCAATTGAAATGTTTCATTGAAGTTTGTTGAACTGTCCTGACACATTTCTTCTCAAATTGGCTCAAGCTGAAATGCTATTTCACAGTATAACATGTTTTCTATGTTGGTTTTGATCAATGGATTGAGGACTTCTCGTGTTTTCCAATTAATTGCCTTTATTTTTTTAACTCCCTATTTCTCCAATTCCAACAGCAGTTACAAGAGAAATTTTTTCCCAAAAACATTTAAAATGTGGGTTAAAACATTCAGGATTTTGGAAATTGACTCTGAACAGTGGAGCAGCAAAAGAAAGACAGAAGCAGATCATGGCCAGGAGTGCTCAGAAGGCTGTAGGAGAATGGTCCTGCCTGGGAGGCCAGCAGAGCAATTCAGACACAGCACATGGCTGTGAGCAGACCCAACACTTTAGTTACTGACACCTGCTGGGTTCTTGCATTTCACATAGGAGCAGGAGAACCCCCTTGAGTTTCAAATCATAGAATGGTTTGGGTCAGAAGAGACTTTAAACATCATCTAGATCCAACCCCCCTGCCATGGGCAGGGACCCCTTCCACTAGACCAGGTTGCTCCAAGCCTCATCCAGCCTGGCCTTGAAGACATCCAGGGATGGGGCATCCACAGCTTCTCTGGGCAACCTCTCCCAGTGCCTCACCCCCCTCCCAGTGAAGAACTTCTTCCTGATATCTAATCTAAACCTCCCCACTTTCAATTTAAACACATTACACCGTTTTAAAAGTCCCCTCCCCGCTTCCTTGTAGGCCCCTTTCAGGTACTGGAAGGCTGCAATAAGGTCTCCCCAGTGGATCCAAGGGGAAGCTGTAAGACGTCAGCAATTACCAGCTAATTCCCCCCACATATATGTTAGAGGTCTCCAGTCACAACATCCACTCAGTTTTCTTTGCATGAGATTGTTGAACAACATGTTTTCATTTTGGTGCTCAATCATTCTCCCATGCTTCCTTTGAGCAATGCTAACTTTAGTGCAAAATGCCAAAACCAAGTGTGGCATAGGAGGGAGAATTTACCATGTAGAACAACCTTATTTATGGCAGAGAATCAATTACCAACCTTCACAGAGCTGGGACTGGACTGCGTCCTACAAAGAAGTCTAGGAGCCAACATGTAATGAGCGTATTTTATTGAACTCTCAAGATTCTTTTTGTGCAGTCCCCAGAAAATAATCTAAATTATGAATATTTGCTTATTACTGATTATTAATGCATGGAAAGTGCTGTATATGACTAATGCATTCTTCCAGCCTTCCTCATTTCTCAGTTTTCCCTCAGCTGTCCTCATTTAAATTCTGAGTGGATTGAATCACATATGTTTATATGCATTAACTACTCTGTTTGGGGATCCTCAACTCATGGTGAAGGAATAGCACCTCTCTCTGGTAAAGCAAAAGGGTTTCTAATTCCTATTTATTAAAATGCTTCAATCAAAAAGAATCTTTATAAAATAAGTTTTCCATGAAGGTCCTGATCCTGAATCCACTGAAGGCAATAACAAGACATACATTTGTGATGAGATCAGTGTCTAGGCTCACAAATTTGCTTTATTTAATATATGATTTGTTCCCTTTTACTGTCTTTTCCTCAGTGGACACATGAGATGATAGGATTGAGAAGTGAGAGAAAGAAAATGCCCATTGTGCTTACTGACAATGCATGACATACAAGAAAACAGCTAATAGCTGTGTCAAACTCCACAGGGTGAGAGTTCAAAGCACAAAGCCTGTTCTTTTTTCTTCTTGCATTTCATTTCTACATTGGACTAAAATCCACAGCACATGTCAGGAAAAAGTCATGCATTTGGCAAAAGGCAAACAAAATCTTATCGAACGGTTGCCCATTGGAAAAGTGGTATTGCTCCCAAAAGCCCATTTCTCAAGATTTCAATCCAAAGGAGGTTAATTGCCCAAAAGAAAACCTGAAGCTGTACTGCTAGATGATCCAGAGAAGCTGACGGGAAATCACATGGAGGGAACAGGTAAAACAAGCTAGGATCAGCCAACTGTGGAATTTCTCCTTGATTTCTGCAGCTGATAACCTTGAATTCCCCTTTAAGGTGGCCAGCAGCCTGACCTACAGATAAATCCCATGACTCTGGGGGTGAACCATATGAATGAGGGTGGAATTTATCTATTTCTGAAAATTTTGAAGTAGACTGCTCAACAGAGAGGGGTCATTAAGATTGGGATCTGTAAGCAGACCCGGTATAGTTATGTTCAGGCTTTGTTTTACCATCAAATGTGAAAATTGATTGATTTGGGATTTTTTTAAGGACAATACGTATGCTCCAAATGAAAAAGTATTCTAGATAAAGCAGAGCATACAAGCTGTTGAAGATCTGGGCAATGATGTATTTGAGCTGCGGAGAAGAGGGGAGAGACAAGTATGGCTGGAGGAAACTGTGCCCTAAAAAGGGGATGGGAGGCTGAGGACCTTCACCAGTGGACCACAGCAAGAGATTCAGAAGATTATGCTTCAGATTCAGGACATGTTATTTTTCAGATAGTTGGGGCCCAAGTACTGAAGCTTCATAAACTTAGACTACATTAAGAAAAGCACTAGGAAATATTTTTTCATTTATGCTTTTTTAATTAGCTCACTTCTCTTTACATACTAACAAACTAACATATTAAGAGCTCAGATGATCAGGGAGAGCAGTGATCATGCATGGCTATGAGGAATAAACTCTTATCATGAGTGAAAGAAAGAAGGTGAAAAAGAAAGAATATTCTTTCCCCTTAGGGTGGAATATGTTTAGTTGCACTATTTATGTAACGAAAGATTGAATTTGTTTGAATCACTGCAAAGAAGCTATGTGATCTGACTTATTTAGCAATGTGTCTATCACAGTTTTGTTGTCAGAACAGTAAGGGATTGATATTTCTATTTTTTCAGCATTTTAAACCCAATTAAATATTTAAAAGAAAAGCAAGTAAAGAAGTCCATAGAGATTATAATTGCTGCACAATAAAATGGGAGCAGAAATAAGGAAATCTTTACTTAAAATATTTTATATGTATGTGACATTCCAGGGCTTAATCATATATATATATATAGAGAGAGAGAAAGTCAAACCAGGTTCCTTCTCTTTATGAGCAAAGATACATGTGATTTTAGTACTTTAGTTAGTGTATACTTTAATTACAGCCATAAGAATTCTTATTTCATATTCTGTTTTCTGTCACAAAGATCTCTGGAAAAATACTGTGTAGATTTCTCTTCTTTAAAGCTGTGGCATTAGCTATTTGGTCATTCCATGGCCAAAAAGCCTCATAAATTCTACTTTGCACCAGCAGACACACTGGTAATAATGTTTTGTACATGGAGAGTTTAAATACTCTCTCCCTTTGCATCAGTGTAAATCCTGCTCCTTTTGTTTACTCATGCTAAGCAGCAGAAGGCCTTCTGGGATGCTCAAAAATTACAGCATACTTATAATTATTGTTAGTTAATTAATACAGAAGCACAAGTAAACACTGTATGCAGTACATAAATATTTTTTATAAGCAAATCAGTTAGGGAATATCAGGGTACTAGAACTTCAGGAACTAGACTTAATTCAACTATTTAAACTGTGTTTTAAACAGTGCTCTCCTTGCTCCTGTTCTCTATGTCAGAAAATCCAGAGATTACCTCTGGCAAACTGAATACTGAGCATGTTTTCTACATACTGTACAGATAGGCTGTGCCTAATAGGAATGAACAGGCATTTTGTACAATCAAAATGCAAATAAAGATTTGACTGAAGACTTGATAGAAAAGTATTTTTCATCATTAGCAAAGAAGTTAAACAGAAACTAAAACTGCCATTAGTGAAAGTGGGTTAAGAGTCATTAGAAAGTTCTCTACAATCTATAGCACAGATTGCTTACCCAATTTATAATGATTCATTGTGAGTTCCTATGCAAAATACTTCTCAGACTATCACTTTCTTTCACATATGCTTCTCTGATTTATCTTTCTGTATTGTACTTTAGAGCAGTATAGGAAAAGGAAATATTTCTGTTTCACAGTTTTGGGTAATGTTGCTTTAATGAATTAAAATTATTTTAAGTCTTGTGACCCAAACTAACCTTCTTCAGCAACTTGTCCTGTGTGCAAAATCTGTGTTCAATTTCTGAGGCTTCATGAATTACTGATTCTGTTTTCAGTCTTTGAAAACGATAATGTGATAAAACTGTTGCTGCTATATTTGTGAACTGAAAGAGATGCTGAGAAAGATTACAGTTCTTAGACACTGTTGCCCATTTCATCCGTCTACACTTGTATATGGAAATATCATCATGGTTATATACTAAGTTGTGAACAGTATACACGAGTCAGTAAGCCACTTTTGATTTTAATGCTTTACCATTTGTCATTAGCATGTAATGACGTGGATGGTTTGTGTCAACTCACAAATAAGCTATTAGCCATCACAGAAAATACAACAGCAAAGCCCTGCAGAAGACTATGCAACCCCACACCGCTTGATGAGGTAGCATACCAGTATCCTGATCCAGTGGCTAAATCCTGCCTAAACAGAAGAGACAGAATATGGAAGCGGATTTAGCTATGGGTTATTGTACAACCTGTACAGCTGTAAAGCAATTATGTCTCAGCCTGGGGGTATATTCCACTTCCCTGAAGCCTCCACTGATGTCTCCTACATGACGCTGATTCACTCAGGCTTTTTGTGCAGTAAACAGTCAGCTCTGATAGCATCGCAGTGAATTAACTGCTGATGAACACAAATGTACATATCGTACAATTACCCGTGTGTATTTGGTTTGCTTTGTTCTTAACCGGCTTTCTATCTGCAGAACTGTATGGCCACTGCTAAAAACAAATCGGCCTCTGGCATCAAAGTTTTCAGTCAATGAGCTGTCAAAAGCAATACTAAGCCAGCTGTGTTTCAGTGATGTTTAAATGTTATTAAAACAGAGAACACCCAACAACCCAGTATCCGGTTTATGATGGTACCTTTTGCTCTGGTGCAGAACCTCTGAGCCCTTTCTCCAGTTAACAGCTGCTCTGGGAGAAGCGCTTGGTTTACAACCAATTGTAACTTCGCCTCCAACTTGAACAACAGATATTTTTTTCACAGGATTTTTGGAAAAATCGGGTGCTGCAGCTAAAAAAGAAGAGAACAGAACAGTATGCAACTGACAGGTTACTAGATGAACTTGCTAAATTTTTCTGAGTTACATAGTAGATGAATCCAATAATTGCTTTGCTTTTGAGGTTTCCATAAAAGTAGTTAAATACATTTTCTCATGTTTGATATAAGTACTGAAGAATAGAATTCACTGTATCTTATGTATGATGTTTCTAAACTGTCTACCTAGAAACTGCCTACTCTGAACATCTTTTCTTAGGGTTATCTGCAGACAGGGAGAATATGGGTCTATCTGCAATGAAGAACAAGGTTTCTGTGTAGAACTGTGTCAGCAGGATAAATATCACACTCCTGATCCCAGCCACATGTATTTGGCTGCAGGGAGTATTCAATTACAGTTTTTCAATGGCTTTCTCTTCATAAATTGCCACTTTTTTTTGAAAGTGTGTTCATTTTTCCAGTAATTTACGTGAAAATTCACGCCTGGAGAATGAGAAAACACAAGAGCCATACAATAGTTAAGTGCTCTTAAAAGTCTGTTTTACTAGTTTCACTAGTGTTTTTCTGTTGAACAAACTTTATATTTGGATATACAGAATAAGAGAATATTTTTGTAATTTATGAAAATAAATCCATTTTATGTGCATCACTGGTAATCATTAATGAGATTACTCACTACGTGTTTGTTTTTATATACATATTTGCCATATGCTCTTTGTTTATAGTTAAAACTCTTATTTCCTGCTTTGACATGACTTTTAAAAACTGCAGAATAACTATTAATAACTCAAAATACTAAGTGAGAAGCAGCATTCATTAAACTTGTGTACATGTGGTAAAAAAAAGACCACACATGGGATTAGCTTTTTCCCCGAAAAAAGTCATGAAAAAAACCCAACAACATTCACACATGGGTGAAGAGCAAGCAGCAAAGAAATAACAGACTTCAAGTGCCATGTGGCATTTAATCTATTCATTTCTTAATTTTAAACATTTTTCAATGAGTGTCCTGTTACAGTCAGTACCTGCTCATTTTAGTGACATCTACTCACCGATGACCCGCAACTCCGCATTGGCATAAATAGTATCATACTTGTTTTCTGCCACACACTGATAGAGGCCAGAGTCTGACATATTCAGCATAGGTATGGTAAGAGATCCATTTGCTATTTTAATTCTTTCCTGATAAAAGAAAAAATGAACAAAAGACATTGACAGAGCCAACGACTGTACAATACCAAAGATTTTTGGTATCACACTGATGAACCTGATCATAATTCAAAAGCAGAAATGTTGTTTTCTCAGAAGAAATGTGGATGAATAGATCAGAAATGATGCCAACCTCAGCTATATGATAGTGTTGTTTTTTTTTTTTTCAGACCCCTTAGCACTTGAAACTTTTCAAGAACTCCAGGAATATGTTGTTGTCATTGCCCTGAGCAGGTTTGCCCAGATGTTCCAACTGTGGAATATGTTTCCCTGCATTGCTGAACTGTGAGTCTGCAGTTATGCTTCACTGTGAAGCAGACACAGGCATGGCAGGTATGGCTGCTCCACACTGGGAGCCTGGAGCATCTTCCATGCAGCTCCCAAGAAGTAGCACCTGCAGCCCTCCCTGGGGGAATGGTGAAGCATGGCCTACACCCCTCTTCTGATTAGGTGAATCTGATGATAATCTAAAATGATCAGAAGAGCTCCACAGAAGACAGGTGCTCAATAACAGAAACTTTTCAAATGTCAGATTACAAGTCAGAAAAATGATCCACTGAAAAAGCTCTACTGAAAGCCAACACTTAAATTGCTATTGGAAACCCACAGGCAGCTGTTCAGATCAGAGGGAGAGCATGCTCCTCATGACTTAAATTTCTAAACACACTGAGTTTCTTTACTGCAATTCTGCTCCAATAGAGGAAACTGCACAGGAGGTAATTTTGGACCAGAGTTTGAGTTTCGGTGCATTGAAAGGAGTTTTATTTATTCTATTTTGGCAAATAGAAAAAAAGAGACTTTCATGCTACAAGCATAACTTAAGGCTAAATATGTTGTGATTTTACTCTTACTAGCCTCTGGAGACAATAACAACTCCACTGCCAAGTGTAACACTGAGAAGGGAAGAATATGTTCCCCAAAACAGACTAGTGTGTAAGAAACCCACAACAGAGAATACAACTTTATCACCAAATGCAAGTCAAACAACACATATTACTACTATTATGCTGTTCCTTTAGCCTTGTTCTTCTGCCTGTGAAGTAGTAATGGGAGCGTACACTGTTGGAATACACAGCACAGTCTCTGCTGAACAGCTACAAGCATCTAAAATGTGTTTGTGAATATACAGAACCCAACTTGCTGGGCTGCTGAAGCTAAGCCACCTGCACAGCCAGTTGGGATTTCCCTTGCAATGCTGGCTGCAGGGAGAGTGCCACCTACTCAGCTCTGGACCTCGATTTTCCAATACTCTGGGCTTTTCCTTGGAGGTCTCCCAACCAAGAACTGACCCAGCCCAACCTTCTTTAACTCGGAAATTTGATGAGAGCACACCCTGGCGGTTGTATGGCTGGTGTACTGCAAACTAATTAACAACATTACATTACTTATCCACTTTTAATTATACATATATATATATTTACGATCTCACTACAGGTAACTTTTTTTGCATAATTATTTTTACCTTCAAGCTGTTTGCTATCCTCTCTGTGCATTCTATTTTTACAAATATCCTTTGAATATAAAAGCCCCTTTGAAGCAACACTTGTGCTTTATACACATGTCAAATTCTCCACCATTCTTTGCTGGATCTTTTGAGCTATGCAGACAAAAAGAAGAATAAAGCACACCATGTACACAAGCAAGAATAATGCAGGGATGACCAACTAGGTGGACAGGGAGAAAGGTTTGACAAAGAATAGACAATATCCTCAGAATCAGCCCCAAGGTGGAAAGCATCTGGAAGGTATTCTTCCTGTGATATTTCCAACAAGCAGAGTGCTGTGACAGACTGAATATTTTATTACACCTCCCTTGTACTTTCACCTCCAAACTATCCATTTTGTCCATTGAGCAATAACATTCAGCATTTTGTTGCCTGAAGTATTCCATTTACAATACACTGTCAGTACTGTGAAAATGTTGGTTGAAAATGTGTCTGTAGAGTGTTTTATTCTTTTTTATTGAAACTATGCAATTGAAGAGTGACAGATTCTAAATATCACTGTCTTCAAAAGCTAGAGAAACTAGATAATCTTGCCTAGGAAGAGGTGACAATGAGTAGAATGATCAAGTTCAGGAAAATTGCAATCCAAGTAAATTCTGGCTAGCCTTCTCACATGCTAGTTGGACTCTGTTTAGGACTAACCCAGCAGAAAATCATATGTAAGATTGGACCCCCCTCCAACTAATTCAAATAAGAACTACTAAGTCACATAAGTGCTGGTTCTGCAACCCAGCAGGTGTTAATTTGCCCCATATGTTTAGGAAATTACTCTGTATCTGTTATTGCTAGACAGAAATTAATCACAGTATTTTTTCCAACCTAGTAAAAAACCATTACAAATAAACCATGCCCTTTAAGCCCAATGGATGCTGAATAGATGTTTAATGGAAAAGGAAAACTTGGCCTCAGCAGTATGTAAATACAGCAAAGAGTCTCTTGCCACAGAAGTCATTCTCCATGAGGTTGCCAAAACAGAAGATTGGAAGATGGATGTGCCAAAGCTTGGCCACCACAGAAGTAGAATTATATTGACTGGAAAAAGACAAAGCTGGGTTCTCAAAGACCTGTTTACATAAGTATCTGATCAGGTTTCTTAAGTGTTTGAGCTTCAATTGATTTCCCCTCTCCTCCAGCGCTCCTACCACTTCGCTAGTTCCCTTTCCCTTTGGTTCTTCTTTTCCTTTCAGATTTTTCACTTATTCCCCTTTTCCTTATAAATTTATATGGTTTTCTTTAGTCTATTTTTTCTCTATATAGGACCAGAAACATATTAACCTCAATAACTAATTTCAGAGCTGACTGATTAATTCAGTAAATGTATTAACATTGCACAAGAATGGCCATACTGCATGTTAGCAAAAGGTCCATCCAGCCTACAGATTGAGAACAGTAACACAAGTGCAAGTTAACAAGCTGATCATTTTGCAATGCCAGCTCTTAAACGCTAGCATCCTACCAGCTTCCCAAATTACAGATTATGTCTACAAATGTTTAGTGTTTCTGGACAGACCCTTCTTTCACTAACTATAATTGATATCTCAAAACTCATCCATACCTACTGTAGCAATTAGATACTCTGTAAGATAAATCACATGAAGAAATTAGAGTGTGTGTACATATATATGTGTATATATAAACTGGAAATACCATGCATTTTCAATAAATATGAACTTCAAGAACCAAGACTTTAAGTAGCAAAGAATTTTTGCTATTATGTTTATTTTGCTACATTAACCGTTAATTAATTTCTGGGAAAAAAAAGGTAATGCAATGTTAAAACATATTAAAAACATTAAAACAAAAAGACAAGCAAGAAAGCAAATGTCAACAGGAACCTTACCTCTGATGTGAGTGGCTGGCCATTTTTTAACCAACTGTAGGAAGGGCTTGGTTTTCCTTTTGCCTTACATTCCCAAGTTAAACTGTCATAGAGAGACAGAAAGGCATTTTGGATTTTTTTATCCCATTCAGGGAGTGCTGAAAAGAATATGCAAATCATTTAAAGCAAGAGAAAAAATATTTCACTGCAGGTATGCTGCCATTAATTAATGAACTGAGGAAGGCTAATGAGCATTTGTCCAACACATTCTTATTATATAGCAAGTGAATTCTGCACAATTCCCTGGCATTAAACTACAGTACTAACTTGGAAAAATGTTATAGATCAAGTGGCTAGTGAGCAGAATGTTGTTTAGAAATTATTAATTTTTATGGCCAAAATTTTCAGCAGCAGTGATTCTAGATGCCTGAAATTCTGGATATGCTCTCTGAAAGCACTCTTATTTTCTGAAGAACAGTCAACATACTTGAATCTGTGTACTGAAAGTAGAAGTATCAAAATCATTAGTCAGTAGCTAATAAAAATTATGAATTGTAAGTATTACCCCTGTTTTACCCACATACCTGAGACAATGTGTTCAGACAGCGGGTTCTTTGTAATTTACAACACAAAGGAATTAGGGCTACTCGGGTTAGAATAACACCTACTGAATACCTGTGGCACACTGACATAAATCCATTGCTTTGTAAAAGTAGAATTTGCAGGCATCACCTGTGAGCTCTGTAAACATCTAAGGAAACACTCAAGGACTGAGCTGAGCAGGAATTAGCCTGAGGCAAGTTGGAGTTTAGAATAGTTGTCAGATATGGGTGAATGAGACCTAAGGAGAGCAACTAACACCCACCTGACTTTGTGATAAACTAAATCCACATCCAAACGAGATATTAGGACACACCCCTCTGCCTCTAGCAAGTGGCTGGAGTCTTAACATCCCGTGAAAAATTTTTGGCTGAGTTGTTAAATCCTAATGCTGTGGTCTCCATATGTATATAAATATATATATATACACACACACAAACATGTAGTTCTTACTTAGAACAATTTAATTTTAGGAAGAGAATCATTATCCTTTGAGACTAGCAGAACAAGCTACTTAAAACGCCTCCTTCTCCATCATGACCCTGTGGGTAGCTCATGACTCTGCCCCAACAAAGTACCTAGAGATTGTTCAACACTATATTAATACAATGCTGACAAGCCACTTCCTGGAATGGGAGGGTAGCTGGGATGCAAGTCACCATGCTTAAAAGTGATTCTAAATACATGTCATTTTTATTGCTCTCTGAGCCTAAGGTTTGGGATCTAGGTATCATATGAAAAGCAGCAGACAGCATCCAGGAAAGAAACCCTAATTCCTAGAGACAAGCTGCCTACAGAGTAAAACTACTGCAGCACAGGAGTTAAACAAAGAGGAAGTAAATTACATTGATAATATACCAGCCCGCTCCTAATATGATAAAAATATGTTGTGCAAAAGCTTCATGAGTGCTGTTTATATATTTCACTATGAACTACTATTAATTAATTAATTTACAAAGCACATTTAAAAAGCACATTGTTTTAGATTGTATTAACTGATCATAATTCTGTAAATGCCTATGCTGTTATCAATCATGTCCAGGTAATCTACTGAACTTAATTTTCATAGAACTGCTTGATTGATGTTCTGCAAAAATTAGTGAGCAATGAGAAAAAAAGTAACCCCCCAAAAGCAAGGAAATAATTAAATATTCAAAACAGCAGCAGGCTGCTCTATTCCTCGCATATATCTTGATATTAGCCATGGATGCAGGAGACTGGTAGCTTATCAGCAAAGCCTGCATCTCTTAATTAGAAGATATTTTCTTTAAAAAAATATCTTTGCCAAGGTTTTCTCAACAGCTGTTAATTGTAAGCTTAGTCTAGCTTTCTGTAATTTTTTTTTCCTCTTTGTTAGGTGTTTTTTTTCCCTTCTCTTTTGAAAGACTTATGAGGTAAAGAAAACATTTTCTTTCTTATTCATGTCAAAATATGTTGCTTTCCCTAGGTATTAACAGTGGGACTAAAGAACATATTCACCTTGGCTATGAGGGACCATCATGTGTGACTCGGTTCACAGAAAATAAATGCATGTGGGGAAGGGAAAAGGAAAGGGAGAACAGTTTCACAGAAATATTATTCTCCACTTCTAGACAAGGAGGAAGGAGAGGGAGGCAGTGGAATGAGTTTCCCCTGCTTTGCCCTTGTCTGTTTATGGAGCAATACAGTTCAGCTAAAATAGGAGGTGAAATAATCTTACACTCACATGAACGAAAACCTCATGAATCCTTCCCTGATCTGCATCTGGGGCAGCACAGCTTTATCCTGCTGTGAGCTATTGAGAGTAAATCTTTTTGCCTGCCCTTAATGTTTCATGTAAATGTAACAGGGATTTCTTTCTGCCTCATATTAACCTTTACAACTTCATCATGGCCCAGCCCACATTTTCAATCTGAGTTTTAATGCAAAATATCTTTATTTGCTGAGGATGTAATTCAGTGAAGGTCACTGCAGACCTCCAATCATTTTTTAATCAGCTTAACCTGAACTACATTTTGTATTTTCATAAGGGGCTAATAGACTTAATCTACAAAATAGATCTGAACACCATCATGCTCTGTAAAAAAAAAAAATTGATCAATCTGCTTACCATAGACAAATAATTGACCCCTTGCGACATTTCTTCCTCGAATGTTTCCTGCAATGCACTCATAAGAGCCTTCATCTTCTTGCTGAACATCTGGGATTTCAAGAATTCCTTTGGTTTTGTTGTGTTCAATTTTCTTTGTCAGTGAGTTTCCATCAGACCTCTTCCAGCTAATACTAGGGACAGGACTAAATAATTATATTTCATTAGAGAAAAAGAGAGCATTTGTTATAGCAGAAAAAAGATAACATGAAATCTTTTTACAAGAGTAATAATATTTTAAAAAGAAATAATTTCTCTTCCTAAGCATGACATAAAGACTAAGATTTTAAAACCTGTCCAATTTATTTAGGGGCACAAGTCCAACAGTGGGATTAAGTCCTCAGTTAATTCTATGATTGCTTTTTAGGGCAATTTAGATTTTCCCCACATTAACTCTTACTTAGGGCTCAAACCTGCTTTTAAACACTGACACTGAAGGAATGACTTTGGTAGTCCAAATAAACATCACAGAAATGAATTATTGACTTTTTTCAGAACAAAAAAATTCCCTGTAGCATTAGAGGCATTTTCACACCTCAAAATAGGAAATATTGGACAAGAATTCAAAAGACCTAAAAATACCAATAAATCTAGGTATGAAAAATGGGAGACAAGGTAGAGGAGGGCAAACAGACATTTGAGCAAGGAAGTGGAAAGCATGAGACATTGAGGCTGAAAGGAGATAGAGACAAAAGGGAATATTCTTGTTTCATGTATTTATATTTAGTTCAATGTATTCTATACAATTAAAAAAATAGTCAAATGTGAAGGCAGCTATAAATACTTCTTGGATTTCTGGTAATATCACAACCATACAAGCTTCACTTTCATGATCTATTATGTCACTAAAACACTTTGAAATATTAATAGTCTTGGATTTCACAGTTTCTTTCTGTTTCTGCAAACTAAAGTAAGCTGGTTTTTCTAAGCAGACAAGCAGTTACATTTTGAACAGCTTTTTGCAGAGGCTTTGGATAAATGCTGACTTTCTCACTGAAAATAACATCAACGGCAAACATTTGGTACTGAAGTTGAAAACGTAACTTCCATGGAAATTAAAGTGCAAATTGCCCTTGTCCCCAAGGTCTCTGACCTGCAGTGCTGACTTGCAAAGTATTTATTCTTTTTTAACAGAGGTTATAACTGCTCACACCTAAATTATTTAGGTCCCTGGTTCAAATCCTTGTTTTTTGACCAATCACAAATGCAGATTACATAAATTACTTAACACAGGTAAATTTAAGCCTAATTTCTTCATTTTGAGACTGTGTGGCTATGATGTTCACAAATTCATCCAAATCCAGAAGAACCAGGACCTAGCAGTGTGAGTACTCAGGAAATCACACGAATTGAACAGATGGGCAGGTGTTAACAGGGTAACATAAAATCAACAGAAATAAACTATGTAGGACAATTTACAGCCAGGTCACTCTAATGTACAATGAACAACATTCCCATAAATTTTCTCCGTTCTGCATTTAAGCTTGAAAGACAGGATAGGTGCACTAGAAGTCCATTAACTTTTTCCTCATGCTGGTGGAAGTTCAGCTGGCAAGAGAGCTTCCAAGCTGGCCTTCTCCCTGCTCCGTAAGACAGAATTATAGTCCCTAGACCACAAATTTAACTGAGGGATCTCCGAGGGCTATTTAAGCAGTGTAATACTTTCTCCAGCTGCCTTACTTTTTCCACCATAACTGAACTGCCTGTGAAAAATGGTTTGGAACTATAAGCAATTTGCTCCAGATTTTGGTGCACTGGTGTACTCTGCACTGGTATATGGATAACACATCTAAACATACACAAGTTCTGATTTTTACACAATTCCTCCAATAGAGCTGACCAATTTAGTACAAAAGAGACTGGGACATGCCAGACATGAAGTCAGTGAAAGAGCTGGAAAGAAGAACTAAGATTTTATTTTTCTATTTCCATTTTGGTTCAAGACGTAGATAATTTAAATTCCAGATCTTTTTGGACAACAGTAATTGTCATCACCACCTTTATTAATTACCGTTCACAAGGAGACCAAAACCTATTTCAGATGCAAACTTGTTTAATATTATTCCTTACTACAAACTTTAAAAGGGCTTGTTTTTCTCTTACATGCACTGCTTGGTCTCTTAAGAGGTGCCATCTCCTCCACAAATCTTGCATGACATTATGCATTCAGAATTTCCGTAACCACATTACTTTTAGTTATTTAAAAGAAATACAGCTCTAGTGCAGAACAGGCCTGTCTTACAATTGCAATGCTTTAGTCAGGAAAACAGCCAGAGGTATTTTGGAGTCTTACGGTAGATTGATACAGACTGTTAACGACAAAGGAAAGCATGGCTGGCTTTTAAAATGCTATTGCATATTAAACAGTGGGTGAATAGCTACTGTATAACAGAAGCATTCAGTGCATTGAATGCCAGAAGCATTTAACTACTTACTTTAAAGGCATCTCTTCTGGATTTTCTTTTTGGTAACAAATAGATTAAAGGGAACTAACAGTCATATGGCAGCAGAAAAACAACAAATCAGATGCATTCATTCATGCCCTGCTACCTGGAAGTGCTTCATCTAAATATTCCCTATTCTATTAGCCATTTGTTTTCTCTTAGCAGTGACTATTCATGAATAAGTAAAGTCTGCACTGACACCAAGGCCAGAGGCAGGGCTCTGTGGAAAAATGTCCCTTCTGTAAACTTGTCAAGTCAAGTTTACCAACTTTTGAGCTGAAGATGCTGTCCTGTTTTCCTTATACACACCACATGCTTATAATGAGATCCTTGGGGATGTTTCAAGGCAAACTCGCCTCTTTATTGGCCAAACACAAGGGTGTTTGAAATGTACTCCCTCTGATGCCAACCATAGCAGGATGACATAAAAACTTCAGAGTGTGGTTCATCAACTCTGCTGTGTTTAAATGCGTAATTGCAATAAATACTTAACAGCACTTTGTTCTCCTGCCAGGGAGTCTTGCACCGAGTGGCCTAGTTTTATCAGCAGAAAGAATTCATTTCTCAGGACAACAGCTCCTCATCAGCCTGAGCTATATGCTAAATGAGCAGGCTGCAGGAGGATCCATAGCTCAGCCAAGTGCCATCACCCATAGGAAGGACCTTTGTAATCACAGCAGCTTGACAAGATGCACACTTCTTCAATGTCTTTGCTGACACCTTTGCTTTCTGGCATCTTCCGTCACTGCATTTTGCAGAATGTGGGGTGGTTTTTTTTTTTTTTGCTGTTATCACTTTCTGCTCGTGTTATTTTACATTTTCCTAACCAAGTTTAACAGCAGTCATTACTACAGGCCATATGAAACCTTTCAAGGTGAAAAAGACTGAATTTAAATTTGAAATTTACTTCAATGAAATTGCTTTTAGTAACAAATTTGTAACAAATCTATTTTACAAGTTGATGCTTTAAGAAGTTCAGCTGTTCTTTAGGTATAGGCAAGTGTATAAAAACCTAGCTTAATAAATATATTCTTATGAATTTCTGTAGGATTATGTTGCATAATTATTCTATTGAAACCCAGTATCTGAAATTGCTACATAGACTAGTACCTTTCCATGCAGATTTGAAGTGGTCCTTTTTCTCTTAGTCACTAGCAATAACCAGATTAAAATAGGCACCATTTGGGGCTAAAAACTTTTGGAATATATAAAGAAACAATGACTACACTTTTCAAATTTATTACACTTCATAGACGAAGTCTTGCTTTCACCTGAGTAAATAAGAAAACAGTGCATAAATAAGAGAGTGTCTTTGTACATAAATCTGTAGTTTATGTGAAACCTTCAGAGCATCTAGGAGTACTAATTTAATTTATATTCTACCATACAGACAACAGAGTCACAAAACCATAAGTTACTAACTCAGAAAGAAAAGGCAATGGAAAATACTTTTTGGTTAGTGACAAGTCTTGTCACACTGAACATGAAATTAATTTGTCTGCAGCATTACAGCCTGCACCAAGATGAAGGTTCCACCTTTATGCAGCAAAGACTCAGCAGCCAGATGATGCATGGCATCTATGCCTCATCTTTCGTCCTGTGCTTCTGAGGACACCTCACAATGAAATTAAATCTACAGCTTCGATAATGAAGACCATGCCTAGTTAAACAATGAGACAAAGCTGAGGTTTTAAAGCTGCTATCATGTCTGCATCAACTGCTGACACAAGGAAGAATTAGGATACAAGGGACTTCATAATGAAAGCACTCAGACTTCTAATCATCCTGATGTATTACTTGGGAACAGCGAAGCAGCAAAGTTTTCTGAAA
This sequence comes from Eurypyga helias, assembly GCF_000690775.1. NCBI lineage: Eukaryota > Metazoa > Chordata > Aves > Eurypygiformes > Eurypygidae > Eurypyga > Eurypyga helias. The sequence goes on from NW_010259698.1 coordinate 99,107, forward strand.
CCTGACACAGTGTCTCATTTTCCTGTGGTCACAAGCCACTCACCTTAACTATGCAAGAGAGGATCTTCCAGAGCTGTTTGCTCATGCCTTAAAGTACAAATCTTAAGGTATTAGCTCTATCAGGAATGTGGGCTGAAAATAGCAAGCTTCGCTTGTGGTGGCAGAAGTCATTCATATATATATCTTTATATAATTCTAGAATCCTGTAATGGAACCTTTTATATTCTCCTACATAATCTCCTTCAGAATATACTAGAATATCCATCTAGTGAAGTAGTAAAGCCTGGTATTTTTATGTAAGTTTAGTAAATATGGTTATTTGGAACCCCCTTGTAGCTGTGTGATTATCTATTTTTATTGACAGCCTCTGGAAAAACCCTTCCTTGAATACATTTACAGGAATACGTGGGGTTTTCCTATGGAAAATGAATATTCTGGGTTGAAAGAAACCTTGTTTTATATTTTTCACATATGCTTTTTACAACCTCAGCTGGCAAAAGCCCATATGTAGAGAGTCTGAACAGATTATTTCCCTATCTTTCCAGAGAAGAGAATGTCGAAAAATGTAAAACACAGACAGTTAATAGATGTGTGCACCAGACATGGAAACTACTTATTTTTGTTTCAGAAACTATTCTTACTTGCGCAACAGAAAAAAGTTATTTTGGAAGTAATCTTGAGAAACAGCACGGTAACTCAGCTGAACATCTCTTCCCATGGTACTCAATCCCCTCAAAGACACAGTGAACAATAATTTAGATGTATGGCATGATTAATACAGCTTGATCCAAAACATGACTTTTAATACTGGCCTAGTATTAAACACTGTCAACATAACGAGTATTAGTGCAGAACAAAGTCTCATCTCTTCTCCTAAACTGCCACAGGCTGCAGATTTGAAACAGTCTGACTATTAATTAATATTTTAGTTTTCCCTTTTTTTAAAGAGTTCAGGTGCATTTTTTGTCCATTTAGATGCCCCATGTCTATCAGCATTGTATGCTACTTACATTCCTTTTTGCCCAACTGTATTTCCATCACACTGAGGACTAATTTACTCTTCAAAAACTTCTCTACTATTTGTGGTCTCTGTTCTGCAAAAACAGGATTCACAGACCTGGCCCCAGTACTTCTGCCCATTTGGGATCCATCCCTCCGAACACTCATCCCAGGAATAAATACTGACTCTTTGCCCACCTATATTTATTTATTTTCCTCAAAACAAGTAAGAGTTTGACTGGGATAGAAGACCATTTGTGAGTCATAATATTTTCATGTAAAATGCAAAGAGACCTTTGCAACAGAGCAACGTGGAATATACTCACCTTTGGGCATCCCACAGACTGGCTGAAGAAGTACTTCCAAGTTAGGTGGCTTTGAGCTCTCCCGGGTAGAAAGGTATCTTAAAACTCAGCCATATGCCTGGCCTCTTGTACTTATGTTTTAAAGGTGGACATGCTTTGAGCAGGGTCCAATAGGTATGATTTACTGTTCCATACAGAAAAGAGATGCTATTTCTCTAAATACCATGAAAGTACTTTCATTTAAGACTTTTGGAGACCAAAACCACAGCAGGTTGTCTATAATCTGCCTTAGATTTGAAAGATTTCTGTTATTCATAGCACAGAGGTAGTAGCAGCTGACAGCTTTGTCTGAACCAGTGGACTAACAGTATGAATATAGAAAATTATGGATAATGGGAAAGCAGTTCTGAAATCCAAGAGAGATAATAACCATTAGTGCTTGTGGCAGATCAGAGGTATAGCTCAACAAATGTTGAGCTGAATTGATTTTAACATAAACAGACAATAGTAGCAGCTAGTGTTTTAGTGGAATTCAGGCATCTAAAGGTGCAGATGGCCACAATGCTGCATTTATGTGTGCCTAACTACAATTGTAAACAGCTGGAGGTAGGACTTCAAGCTTTTAACAATACCACTAGTCACCTACATACCTTTAGAAATCTGGGCTTATCTAATAAGTTAAGAGTATTTCACCTGCAATCTGTTTCATTTGCTTTATTCACATATAAATGCCAGCTCTAAAATAAAGCTTTTTGCTGATGGACATGTTAGTGAAAATGTGGCTCAAGGCTCTGTTCAGAGAGAAAAAAGCAGACCGAAAACAGTGCAGTTCTGTATGAGACATCTAACCTATCAAAAAAATAAGATCTAGAGCGGAGAAATTCTCTAGCTATGTATTTACTCACAAAAAGCCCCTCTCAAATGCATATACCAAACGAGATGCACATTAGTGGTATGTTAAAAAAGTTGTGAAGAAAGAATTTCTGCCCACGGATCATTGGTATTTAGTCATATAATGCTAGGGAAGTACAGCAACACTGGTTTCAGCTGCAGTCTTATATATATGAAGAAAACATGTATTAAAGGTGCATGAACCCTCTCAGCTATTCTGTTTTCTAAGCAATGCTCACTGAGGAATTTCGTTATCCATATGTCCTTTCAGTCCACTTTCTTTTTTCCTCCTTAAAATATTCTTAAAATGGCAAAGACTGCATGCTACATTAACATGACCCATCTTTACCCCCTCAGTAAGACAGCACTGTTTTGTACATATCATTTACCCTGTTTTTGAAATGCTTTTATGCAGTCAATGTATCATTGTTAAACGCTTTCCATGCAACAGATGGAAATATGAAATGACAACTTGAAATGTAAAGCCTGCACTGACTCACACACAATTAAGAAGGTATTTAAAGAGAAGTAGCTTGACAGTATCTGGAAAGGAAAATCAGCTTTAACAGGAAAGTTGAGTCTGGTACTGTTTTGGGACCCAAAAAAAAAATTTCATATGCCTTTGAATATGGCTCTGTAGAAATATTCTTCATCCTCAAATAAAAATTATCACCAAGATTATTTTATATAAAAATCTCACATAAAGGGGAGGGCCATTTCCTGTCTTATTAACTTTTTATTTGCTTTATTTTTCTACTTCTCAGCTTAGGTTCCAGAGGAACATTTGATTAATTTGTGCTGTCTGCAAGTCAGGCTTTTAACCTCTGGGAAAGCTCTAAACACTTTAAAAGCTTACAGCTTTAAAAAGGATTGTCAAAGTGAACTTAAACCAAATAGAGGTCAACAATCTAAGGTTATTTTAGCTTTTCCAGGGAAAACAGATTGTCATTGGAAAGACTAGTTTTTGTAGGCTGGTTACACTTAGTTAACCATCTGCTCTTTGAATACAGAGCACCCCTTGCTGTTTGAATGCACTACTACTTCTATAAATGAATACAACAGTGTAAGCAATCAAGGAATAATATAAGCTACTGCAAGACTAATGGATTTGTAGATTTTAGCAGGAAAAGTAACTGCTAGGGCTTTCCAGGGCTCCTCAGCATCTCTGCAGAAGTGGGTGCTGAGAACCACGTGAATCTGCTAGATCCATTCTAGACAACCTACGCACTCATGAAACACAGCCTGTTTGTCCAAGTTTCATTCTTAATGACAATGTCATGCAAAAATATTCTTGTTTTGACACAGACCGGAAGTGAATGCTGTAACTGGAAGTCAGGTCTCACCCCAGAGTTTAAAACTACTCGCAAGGAATTTAGTCTTTTCCTTCCCCACCCTTCAGGCTGCAACCCAGTGAGCTTCAGTCATGACAGAGGAGTTCTCATTCCCTTGCGAACACATCACGCAGAAAATCAGCCACTGTGATCAACCCTCGAAGCCGGACCATGCCCGTGGCAGTTCAGCGGAGCGACAAACCCCCAGGTAACGGGTTTTTGGTTTTCTTCCCCTCCCCAAAGCCGGGATACACATGGCAAGCGGACCAACCCTCCTCACTGAGCCGGCATCTCTTGCGGGAGAGGTGGGCAAAGCTTGGGCAGAATCACAGCCTCAGCAGGGTATTTAAAGGCCCTCAGGACCCATCAAGGTCGAACATAGGGGACATGATGAGCCATCTGGGAGCATCATGGAAGTTTAAGCAGTTAGTCACACAGCCAAGAACAGTCATGGTTGTAACCTGGCCAAAAGCTGTTGGCAAAAGAAATGTGGCCACCCAGGCAGAGGTGCCACGTAAGCATGTTGCTGTCTGGGTCCCCGCCCACAGGGAGTGCCAGAGCCTTTCACTGGGAATGGAGGACTGCAGGGACACTGCAAGCAGGTAAATGATCCACTTGCTCAGCCTGGTGGCTAAGCTGAAAGAGGAGGTTGAAAGGCTGGGGACTGTAAAGGAGTGTGAGAGAAAGATAGGCTGGTGGACTCAGACCCTCTCACCCCTTAGGCAAAGGCAACAGGTTCCACATGATCCAGGAAACTACAGGCCTGTCAGTTTGACTTTGGTGCCAGGGAAGGTGATGGGGCAGATCATCCCGAGTTTCATCACGCAGTACAGGTGGGACAACCAGGTGATCAGGCCCAGTCATCATGGATTTACAAAAGGCAGGTCCTGCTTGGCTAACCAGATCTTCTACAACATGGTCACCCGCTTAATGGATGAGGGAAAGGCTGTGGATGTTGTCTAGCTGGACTTAAGTAAAGCTTTTGACACAGATTCCCACAGCATTCTCTTGGAGAAACTGTGCATACATTTTGCTGGGTAAAAAAACCTCGCTGGAAGGCCGGGCCCCGAGAGTGGGAATTAATTCCAGTTGGCAGCTGGTCACTAGTGGTGTTCCCCAGGGCTCAGTGCTGGGGCCAGTCCTGTTTAACATCTTTATCAATGATTTGAACACGGGGATCAAGTGCACCCTTAGTAAGTTTGCAGGTGACACCAAGCTGGGTGGAAGTGTTGATCAGCTTGAGGGTAGGGAGGGTCTGCAGGGGGATCTAGACAGACTAGATCAATGGACCAAGACAAACTGTAGGAGTTTCAATAAGGCCAGGTGCCTGGTTCTGCACTTTGGCCACAAAAATCCGTGGCAACACTCCAGGCTCAGGGAGGAGTGGCTGGAAAGCTGCTCAGCAGAGAGGGACCTGGGAGCGTTGATTAACAGCTGGCTGAAGATGAGCCAGCAGTGTGCCCAGGTAAGCAAAAAGTCCAATGGCATCCTGGCCTTTTTCAGGAATAGTGTAGCCAGTAGGACCAGAGAAGTGATGGTGCCCCTGTACTCAGCACTGGTGAGGCTGCATCTTGAGTACTGTGTTCAGTTTTGAGCCCTTTACCACAAGAAGGACATTGAGGTGCTGGACCATGTCCAAAGAAGGGCAACAAAGCTGCTGAGGGGTCTGGAGCACATGTCTTATGAGCACCAGCTGGGGGAACTGGGGTTGTTTAGCCTGGAGAAAAGGAGGCTGAGGGGAGACCTGATCACTCTTTACAGCTACCTGAAAGAAGGGTGCAGCGAGGTGGGGGTTGGCCTGTTCAACCAAGTAACAAGTGATAGAACAAGACATGGTTTCAAGTTGTGCCAAAGGAAGTTTAGATTGGGAATGGGTTGCCCAGGGCAGTGGTGGAGTCCCCATCACTGAAGGTTTTTAAAAGTCATGGAGATGTAGTCCTTAGGGACAGGGTTTAGTGGGGGACTTGTCAGTGTTAGGTTAATGATTGGACTAGATGATCTTACAGGTCTTTTCCTATCTAAGCAATTCTATAATTCTATGAAATCAAACTGAAATAACATTAAGAAAAGGTAAGTTTTACAAATTCACATTCTCAACAAAAAAGTCTACAGTGCAAATTAGAGAACCACTGTTTCTCACTGTGGAACACTTCAAACTCACGTTTTAATACCAGACCAAAAAAATCTTACTTTCCAAGGGCAAAGCATTCCAGTTTAACAGATGAACCCTTCGCTGCATATGTTGTTTCTGGAAAACGTACTTCAATCTTTGGTTCATACTCCCCCATCACACCTGTTGAACATCAAAACAGCTAGCACTCCAGTTGAGCCTCAGACCTGTCTAGTACAACAGAATTTCAGTGTAAAAGAAAGGATGGCATTAATAACGTCAGAGCCTCATGTTCCACCTGTGGCAATCAACATGTGATGTCTATGGAGCAGGCTTAGCCTGCTGGGTGAAATTCAACCCTATGCTGAAAGCTGGTGTGAAATTTGCAAGTTGTATGCATTGGAGAGTTGAAGAGCATGACCTTATACACCAGTTCTACATGTACAAGTATGTTACACTTGTGCATTAAAGTTTCAGAGATAATGTAGGGTTCACATCTCTTGTTAAGAAATGTTAACAAACAATGCCTTTAATATTTTTCACTTAACTAAGCAGCCACTTCTCAGGACAGGGATAGATTCTGGAGAGATTTATGGAATTATCTGTGTCCAGAATACTTGTAAAACACTTAAAACTTCCTTTAAACATCCAAACTTGAGCTCCAGGCTTGAGAAAGGCTGATGTAATGATCAAACTTGAAAATCCAGCTGAACGTCTGATAAAACACAGATAATCCATTATCAGTTTAGGACAGATCCCACACTAAAATGAACTAACTCTTATTTCATATTTAACAGGGTTCTAACTAATATGGAACATACAATTTGTACCATTGCCTTAGAGGCTGCCTGGTTAGGACCCAATCCAGAGGCCAAAGTGAATGAGAGAAGATAAAGAAACTGATAAAACAAATCTGAGAAAAGGAATAAAGTAGGGTGATGAAAAGAAATATAGTCAGAAAATATCTTAAGCATTTACATTCACAGTTGTACCAAATCATTAATATCTGAACTGTGGAACTATGTCTGTTTTGGATGATCTTATTGAATATGTTATAAACCAGCATAATCTCATAGTAGAAGTATTATTCTATAATGCTCAATTGAGTTATTTATCCTCAAAACATTACCCTATACAGACTTTTGTTACTAATTGACACCACTGCATTGCAAACAGTACAATTATATTAAAATTTTGGTGAGCAAACTTACAAAAATTGTGTAAAGATTTCCCAGGTACAGATTTTGCACTGTGAACATTTAATTAGATGTGTTGCCAGAAAGATGTTTGTATACGTGTGGGTGAGTTTCTCACTTCAGTGACTCACTTTGAAACAGCTTTCTAGATCTGATGTTCGAGCTATACCTAGGTTATAAATTTAGAATGCTTTGCCAGATTTCCAGATTTAAACTTCAACAAAGGCATCCCTACGATGAAAAACATTAACATTCCATTTGACATTCCCTTGCTTTTTTTCACTGATACTGAGCACTGCTTTCTTTGCGTGTGTATCTCATCATTGCTGTCCTGACAGTTCAAGTCTCATTTCAACTCAGCAGAAACTGTGGGATCAGGTCCCACTGCACAGCTTTTTACTGGGAGCCTTTTACCTCCCTTGAGGATGTACAGCAGTATCAATTTCCAATAAGTGGAGATGGACAATTTAGCATTGTGCTGCATGATTTTAGCCAAGCATGCCCAGATGACTTACCATCGCTGCGGAGGGTGAGAGGAGTCGGTGGCCCCTGCACACTTTGCTCTGCTTTAGAGTTAGTTACAACGCATGTGTAATTGCCCACATCTGATGGCTCTACTTTGGCAATGTACAGATTTCCGGTTTCTTGTGAAACAAAGCGGCGACTATCTTCCTGAACATACAAGGCATTATTGTTGAAGATCCATGTATAGGACAAGCCTAGAAAACACCAGATACATATCATCTATCCTTTCCAGTATATTTTGCTTCCCATTAGTGCTTAGGTGAAATATTGCCAGTTGAAAGAACAAGTCAGTTACAGGGCAAACCACTGGGGATACACAAATTAGCAAAGGCAAGGTAAGCATTGCTTTAGTTTTAAACTCATTTCAAGTCACTTCAGAAGGTCACAAAAGTTTTTGTCCCCTGCTGCTTTTCATTTTCCTGCTCAGCCTATTTTTAAGCACGAATGGCAGTGCTGCAATGCTATGAGAAAGTTGGGTTAGTAAATAATTTCTCTTTATAACACTTTTCCTCTGAATATCCAGACAGCCAATTGCTGGTCACAGCATTACAGCTCCTTTCTTCACTCTGAATATTGAAAAAACCCTGGTAACACAGCATGTGCAGATTGTCATGAAGGAGGGAGCTCAGCTGCACACAAATATTTTAAAAATTATTTAATATCTGATACTATTGCACATTTGATCCTCATCTTCCCTACTTATATCTGTTCTGTGCTTGTTGTCCTATTCTGACTTTCTAACCCTTTTCTGCCATCTTCCTCCATAAGTGTTTCTCAATGTGTACTTTAACAATGTATGTCTATAGTCTAGGCAGCTTAAAACTAATTTATTTGACCACCTACGCTGGAAGAGCAGATCTTCAGAAGGGTTTTTTGGCCAAGCCTTATTACATTGCCATCAGTACTACAGCAAGGAGGTTCAGTGCTTATAAGACAGCAAGCTGCAGCACAGGTACACCTGAGCTGTCCTGCCAGCCCCACACTGCGGCTGCTCTGCTGACAATGGGACTGAAATTCCATCTTTAATAAGGCACAGTAAATCAAAAGTTTCCAAATCCACCAGTTTAGCTTTCCTTAATTAAATGTATAATTCATAAGCTAACAGCATTCTGCCAACAGCTTCATTTTTACACATTTCTCCCATCAACAATGCCATTCGCAAAAGATTATTTACGTTTCTTTCCCTCCTCAGTTACAACATGGGTACAGTACGGTAGTAAGTCTGAAAACTCAGTAGTTTTGTGAAGTTTTATGTTATCATCTTCTAACATTTTAGGAGTCTCATTAGAAAGGATATAGCTCCAGGGAACAGTCAATGACACTTTCCATACTTGGCAAAAACCTGCAATAGGCTCTGGTTTACTACAGCTTAATGATAAACTTTTTTTTTAACGTACAGTGAACCAAAAAGATGCAACAATTCCTAACATAGTGTAACACAACACGTGTATATATACATGTGCATACATACAAGATAAAAGCACCATGTTTCCACATTTGCATGTCCATATAATTTTAGGTACCTGGTTAAAGCGTCTATTTTACAGATGGAAATCTGGAGATGTCTGGGTTTTTTTCTGAAGGGAAAATCAGCCTACAGCTAGATATATGTGATGTAGCCAAAACCTGATACATCATCCAGAGCCATACTACATACAGACTATGTTTCTGTCTCAGACACAAAGTTTGATGCGTATAGTCTGGCTGGACAAAGAGATTGAAGTGACTGATGCAGGCAAAATTGTTTTCAACTCATTTTTTGAGGTTCTCCAATATGCAGGTTAGGGACTGTAAGGAAAATGCTGAAGACTTGCAGGGTAAATACTTTTAATCTATGTTCAATTAAACAGTATGTTGTAAGCTTGGGTTTTCTGTGGAAAAAATACCCTGGATCAGCAACCTCCTCAGATTTAACAACACCTGAGGGCTGGTGCCCTGACATTCCTTTTATGACACTGGAATCATTGCTTTCCTCCTCACACAGGCTTACACAAAGGTACATACTGGGTTATGTGCAACAAAACTGCTCTGAGTGGTTGAACCTGATAGCTGGATGCCCAGACTTGCATGACAGGATAGTGTATCTAATGAGAAACTGGAGGTAACACAAGAAGTGAGATAATAGGAAAAAGATTGAAGGTTCCCTTGCCAAAGCAGAGTTCTAGCAATTACAGGGCTGAAAAAAGCACTGACCCACCTAACAGGGCACCACCATACCTGTCAGACACCAAATGGATGCCCACAAAGACCTTTAAGCCATTTTATGGCATGCAGCCAAAAAAACCCAAATTCCTACTGTAAATTCAGGTGATGCAGCTAAATTCTGTATAGGATAGAGTATACAAATCCTTATAAAACTCTATTAAAACCAACAATGCTACAGACATTCTTCATGAGGTCAATCTGTGAATTAATTAATTAGTAAAAGAGAACCAGTCCTCATCTGTCCTGATTTCAGTTCTCAGGGGGTTCCAGTTGAATTCATCTTCCAAAATTTCTGTTACTCTCTCCCTGCCTGTACTCCACCATTGCCTTAGGGCCTACTGCTGAATTTTTCCATTAACAGGGAACAAGTGCAGGCCCTTCCTTTTCTTATTTAAATCCCCCACACACCCCCAGTATTAAGGATATAAACACTAGCACTCTTCTAACTGCAGGTTCATCATCCACAATCTGCAGGCCATACTTGCCCAGAGCCTAATTCAGCTCCACTGAACTATGTAGAAACCCTCATTTTAATTGACTTCTATGGGAGTTGGAAGAAATGTCAAGAGAAAGTAACTGAACTTTGGAGACCAAACTTTTTTCCTCTTCTAAACCGTAATATCAAGCATTCTACTTCCTTATAGAATGTCTTGTCCTAAGAAGTGACAACACTGACAGATGCAATAAGCTAGAGTCACTTGGAATAAAATCAGATATGTTATAGACCCATTGAATAATCAAAAGAAAGGAGCAAAAGGCCCATGCTCTCACATTTAGAGTTACATTCATTTGCATGAGTAAATCAGCAAAAGGGAACTCTGGTGGAGGTGGTACTGAACAGAAGGGAGTAGAGGCATAGAAGGGAAATTCTGAAGAGATACTAACCTGCTAATGAAGTTTAACTTAAATGAACTTGAAAATTGCTACTGCCTGCTATTTTATGGAAGAACCAAGTTACAATTATTTGTTAGTTTTGTTTTTGTTTTCCATTTAACCACAGGATTTCTGAAATGGGTAGTGGTAGGTCTGATTGCTGGACCTACAGATAATGACAATATAAAATTCAGAACAGTATGAAAGTTTCAGGCTTCAGTTCACAAAAACTAATAATAAAATATTATTAATACAATTTCTACCCTCAGTTTTTTAATTTAATACCTATATGTCAAGATGTTTTCTAAGACAATCCTTAAAAACATTGATCACCTTCAGGTAATTAATTTTTTTAATTCTGTCTGGTTATGACATAATAAATATCACCATACTACTTTCCACATGCACATCTGATTGGTCTCTGCCCAAATCAAAGTATTAGAGCACTGAACACTGGAAAATTATATTTGCCTTCGAAAGACAATGATCCCACTGCCATTACTGACTGTGAGAAGATGCCTTGGAGAGCAGAAAACTGCCTTTGCTTCAAAGGGGCTACATATCAGTGGAGGAATAATTACTGCAGTGTAGACTTCATTATGCATATGCCAGAGCACGAGCTGTTTTACTAGTGCAGCAATCCTACAGTGCATTTGGGTCTTTTAAATCCAAGGCAGGTGACTGCATGTTGTCAGTCTCTTCTCATCCCAGAGACTCCCAAAAGTAGGTTAACTCTCCATCTCACCTTCCAGCCAAGTGCTGCCTGGTAGGCAAGACCTGAGCTTGGCCAGGCAGGAGAGATCCCCTATGCCTGTCAGCTGTGAGCACTTTCTTTCTGAGCACAGCTGGGAAAGAAAGCAAGCAGCTGATAATCACTCCTGATATACTAGTGATTCCTCAGCCCAAGCAAATTCAAATCAATACTGCTTGTTCTGCAGAACAGCTACAGGCTGGTCACAGAGAAGAGACTCTTCTATCCCTCCTGCGAGAGCTGGCAGGAAAGGATTAGGATTCACAGGAGCATTGAGAAATATGAGCAGAGAGAAAGGGACTCTAAACCCATGACTAAGGCACTCTGTTTTATAAAGGCAGATACACTTATACCTTCACTTTAAGGTTATACATTTTATCAAGTAGCCTGTTTAATGTAAAATGCAGAAGCAACCTGAAGCAGAAGTCAAAGACTCTTTTACATAAGGCAGCATTGCCTGTCTCATCCCATCCAGTTTCTCAACTTCTGTTTTCACATGCACCTCTTTCCCCACCCTTCTGCTGGCTGAGGATTTGGCATATCCCCCCTAAGCAGGTCCACAGGGCTCCTACTTCCCTAAGAACCGTGTGTATGGGGGTGGCTTAACATAACTTTAGTACAGGAATGTAAGTGTAGAGGAAAACCTACAGTCTCAGCATCCCAGCTTCAAACCCTGGCACCTCCTATGCATAAATAAATGCAAATGCCTAAGTGATTCTACTGCTCCTAACAAGATTAAGAGCTTCCTTAAAGCTCTGCAGGGAGCCAGCTTGAAGGAAACAGGCCTTACATCAGACTCCACGTCTAAGAAAATAAATGAGTAACAGTCCATGCCCCCAGTCTTGTGTCAAGTATTACCATTAAAGCAGCAGCCTCTTAGCCAGAGTTAGGTCAAGCTCATATGTAACTACAGAGAAGAAAGCTTCTTCCTTCCTCCTCCCTGTACACTTATCTCTATTTCTGAGCTCTATATACAGAACTACTTTTAAATAATAAAAAACCTACTACATACTAATTACCTTGAGAAAAGAAAAAAGCTGCTGACCTAAAGAAATTAGGCTAAAAAACACTTCTTAAAGAAAGAAACACAACTTACCTCCCCACTTCCACACCCCAGAGCCCTACTAACAAGCAGAAAAAAAATCACATGATGAACTTTATCAGGTGTGTTAATGAGCCTCATAAATAACAACAGCTGAGGCTGGAGAGCAGTCAGTGCATAAATAAGGAAGGAGAGGATGGATAAGGAAAGAAAGGGTTTTGTTTGGGTCAGGTAATGTGGTGTAGTTTTGATTTTTCTTTTATATCCATTGTTATGGTTTTTTGTTTATTAAAGGTAGTAAATTTGTAATGTCTTAGTTTAAAGTATAAGCTTTATGTTTAAGTTATAGGAGGCCGGGTTTTTTGTGTTCTTGTGATTGTTTTTTACTAAAAGTGTTAATGTAGAGTAGGTTCTCTTTTGGTGTTAAAGGTTTCAGTATAGTTTTAACAGTGAGTCTGTAAGGCTTTTGTTTTCTTAAAATTAGCTTAAAGTCTAAAGCTTTTGGAGCTGAACTTTTGTTTTTTATCACTTAGATATCTAATGGATTTTTTTATTTCTTATTAGAGTGAAATAACTTATTTTCATTCTGTAAACAAAAATAGGTTCTCCATACCTTCTTGATTGAGAAGTATTTGTACAAAGCAAGCAGTAGTTTACCTGTTCTTGTCAGAAAATTAAGCTGGTTTAACATAATCTTTAAATGTTTTATGTGCTTTGAAGGTAAAAAAATATTTATAGTATATGACAAACAGCTGAGAGATCTAATGATAAACATAGAGCTTGCTTTCCTGTGAACCAAGCAGGAAATTTAATTTTGAATTGTGGTAGAGGACTAGATAAGCTTGGCAATGTCTTGGTCTATGTAGTGAGAGGTAGAAAGATGTGAACCATTTTTCTATATAACATAAGTAAAAGAAGAATTTCTTGAGGTGGTCTTTTATCTACTGATTCCTACTTCTCAATGTTACATGGGAAAAAGAATTCAAATGATTAAAACTTTTTATTTTTGTTAAGTACTTGTCTTTCTGTCTATTCCTACAAACAGATACTGACTCTCTAAGTTAGCAGGAAGGCAGGAGCCTTTAACTAGTCCATCCTATTCCAAATAACTATTTTAATGATAATTGGTTTAGATAACTGCTGTACAGGGGTGTTTGGTCCTTTTTTAAGTAAAAGGAAAACAAGCCAGTAACCATCAGGATAACTTTCCTCTTCCCTTTGTCATGTATGGGTAGGGCCAGGTCTGTTATTTATCCTGTGGAAAGCAGTAGGTAGCCTACTGAGACGGGTGCCTCAAGGGCTATATCCATCTGCTCTGGCTCCCTTGGGTGTCTCTTTGATGACACATAATATCTTTCAAAAAGCATAGTTAGTGTTTTATACCCAAACAGTTAAACTCAGTTTCCCTGTAAATGCTCATACTAACAAAATGTCTGCATTGGTTATAGATTGTATCTACTGGGTTGCACTGGAAATTTTAGGAACAATTTGGTTTACTAGTGTACACATTACCTGGCTGTAGTGGCTCTTAATATTATAAGAAAGGCAAATCTTTTCCTGCTGGTATTGTATGTCTTCCAAATTCCTTGGTATCTAATTATTGTCACATTTCAAGTACTGCACAGAACACTTGCAATGAAAGCTATGTGCAAGGCTAGTAATCGTTTGTCCTGTAGGTATTGTAAGATTTTCAGTTAAAAAAAAAACTAAATATACAATCCTTTCCAAAAAGACGACACTTCCTAGATGTCATGAGATAATATAGAACTTAACCATAGTTCACACCATGTACTTCATCCTTGTGGCATATATTTTTGGATCACAAATATAGGTTTTATGAGTGATGAAAGAACCCAGCTCCTGTTCTCTGGAGACATGTACTTCTTATGTGTCTTTCAGGCCTATTGGTCAACAGCTCATCTCTCTAGCTTATCAAATACTGTGTCAAAGGCTTTGGTCATGGATATTATTTTGTCATTTCAATTAATCTGGTGAACTTACTTGTTACCTATTTATTTGTTCTGAATTTTTTTTACATTCATTCCCATTTGTCAAATCATAATTTTACTCTACAGCAAGAAGGAAATACATCGCTTACTCAAGGATAGATGTGTTGTCTTTTTGTCTGTCTCATTCATACATTTCAGGAACTCTTTAAAGCCTTTTTTCCCCTTAAGGACCAGGTTTCACTTCATTGCCTTGATTATATACTTCTTTCATATGGCTGTAAATACTAAGTGAACTGACATTTCCTCTATGCTCAAGGAAGGCTTGAGGGCTTTAAATTGATCTATGGGATTATCTACATCTCTAGTATGCTGCATCCTCTATACAGATCACTATTTACCTTCTCCAGGGCAGTTATTTTAGAACTCTGTTTTTTTAAGATAATTTGCAGAAACATTGCTGAGAGCAGGATGTTGGCACTCACACAGAACTGCTGTGGCTGTGTGGTTACACCTGCTGAGAGCAGGACAGGAGTCACCTAAAAACTGCTGATTCTTTCAGGCCAGAACAAGACAATTTGGTAACTATACTACCAGTATTTCCCGTTTTAATATACACTTGCTCTTCCTGGCTAAAATTTCCAATCATCTTCAGCTACTTATGCTAGGAAACCATAGTTCTTACTTCAGACTTCAAAATATCAGAAGCAGTTTTGATCTTGATTTTAAAACCCCAGAGGAGATTTGTGAATGTATATGGCTCAAAATTTGCAAGAGTGAATGTTGGGGAGAAAAAAAAAAAAAATAAAGGTCTCTACTTCTCACTTCTGGTAGGTACAAGTGCTAAGAAAAAAGGCCTGCAGAAGTGTACATGCATGTTCAGGCCTTTGTGTTGCTCTGTAAGTGCTGATGTTGGAGGTGATAATACACCTATAAAAAGGAGGAAAAGCCCCATGTTTAGGGCTGTCTTACAATGTCAAACATTATGGTAAGTGTATTACTGGTTCACTTCTTGCCACCTGGACTTTACCTTGTCCCAAAAGGAAGATCTCAAAACCAGCCTTATGAAGGTGAAGTAATAGCTGGCAATGGCAAGAGATGCAAGGCATCCCAAATAAATTCCCCATAAAGTCCTTTTCATTTTTTACCTGAAGCATTGAAAATCATCAAGCAACTTGATCTAATCAGAACTCCTTTGACTAGAGAGTTTCTCTCTCTAGAAGTCCCTTCCAATCTAAATCTTTCTATGACTTTTCTGATTATAAAGGAGGAGAGAATCAGATCTCCAGAAAAGAAGGGAAATTTTCATGATAAATCTAACTTGTAAAATACAGGATTTGTTACAGCATTGAAGTAGCAAGCACTGAAAGGCTAAATAGTCATTCCACTCAGACCTGGAGTGATTTTAATGTAGAAAAAATTGCTGTTGGTTGCTCTTCTGCCATTCCATACGGGTGAAGATGCTGTGATAAGCAGTCGTGTCAGGAGATAGTCTTTTAGACCTTCATGCTCTCTTTGCTTGTGTAGCACTCAAAGAGCAATGATGTGTTCTAGTCCCTCAGGTGACCACAGAATAATAAAAAAGCACACCTTAAGAAGTGAAATCCAAATTTGTTGTAAACCAATACATGTAATGCACAAACAGATTCCATTGCTAATCAGGCAGGGAACTGCATAGGCTGCTTCTCCTGAGCTATAGCAGCTGATATTCAGGCTGTATACAACATACCTCCGTAATGTGGTGGAGGACCACAGAGCAGAACCACTCCTTGTCCTTCTCTGACTGACACTGTGCTTCTTGTTTTCATGTCAAAATTTTCAAGATCTTGAGACAGAAGGAGAAAATAAGACCCAGTTATTATCTGTCAGATTTATACCTAACTGAACACCAAGCTATGCAATGCTTATGTAACTGAAGAACATTTCCATGTATTCAATGCCATAATACAATCTCAATATATGAATTCCCACACTATGGAAAATAGCTCATCCAACCTAGCACTTAGTCCTTTGGCCATCAGGAAATACCTATCATAAAGCAGTTGCACTATAACTCTCTGATTTTATACTTACAGTTCTTAATTGCAAAGCTGGTATATTCCATGACTCTTTCTAGCATCATTTTTTGAACTTATTAGACAATCTACATGAGTAGCAAAAAAGCATTTTGTGGTGCTTCCTTTTCTATAGAAATAAAAAGGTGTGCTTTTCTATATGTATAAATGACAATTAAATATCATCAGGCCTCCCACAGATTATGTTTAAATGATGATACATGTTGTATTCTTAATGAGTCTGTTCTGTCCTAAAGCTGGCTGCAGTAAATAGATGTTTTAATTGACTCAAACTTTAGCACTGGTTTTAAAGGAAATAAGGAAATCATCTGATGGTTTGGGGAGATCTCTTGTACAAACATGTCCATGCTTATTTCTCATAGGAGAATTTTATGGCTAGTAATTTTTTTTTGTTGTTGTTGAATCTAACATCACATTCAATCTCTTCTGCTTTCTTGCATTTCACTAACGTGGAAGTATTTCTATTTCATTCCCTTTAAATAATAATTCAGTTGCAAAGCCTGACATAATAATGTACTTCAAAACTGATTATTTACTTTTTGATTCAGTTCTGGTCCTAATGAGAATGATTACTACTTTTGTCAGAGTACTTTGGGAAATGATTTTTTGAAATACTTTCAAAATACATTTTAATAACTTTTAAAAATCTTTATTCCATAGTGTTGTATCCTGCTTGCCTTAAGCTGATTTTATTTACCTTGCTGCAGATTCTTGTTTCAAACAATTGTTCCATTTTTCATCAGCTGAACAACTACCTGATTCAGAGTTCAATAGAGAGAAACAGTTCTCGTTGGTCAAAGCAATAATGATTACTACCTGTACAGGCTCAGCCATTTATGTCAATATATCAATTTTCTCCCCCTTAGCTGAACTTTACACAGCTAATTTTTCTTTTTCTCTTCTTCATCTCCTGTATATTGGTCTCCTATGAAGACATTGTCTACTCAGAGGTGACTGAATTGAATTAGGCAGCTGTAGCACCTCCTTGCACTGTCACAGCCACAATGGTACCTGTCAATACACTGGGAAAGTGTTTTAAACTCTGATGTTCTTTTAATTGCCTGCCGGCTAGATCTGTCTTGCAGTCCGGGTAGTCCAGAGGGACAATAAAAGACAAGAAGGGGGGGGTAACAAAAAAAACCCACCTCATTTATTTAGTTTTATTCCATCCTGTAATACTAATGGGAAAAGAAAAGAGTGGTTGGATGTAATATGAGCAGCTGGAGTTTGGATTCATACTTAGAAGGTACTTATTGGTCTAATTTCTGAATGTGTGGATTCATTTATTTCCCTGTTCTGAAAATTCAGTCCGAGAAAATTTTTCAGCTTTCTCCTTTTTCTTTTCTTTCCTGTGGGTTAACTACTTTTGGAGAAGGCCAGCACAAAATATTTGTGCGGAAAAGTGGCCTGTGGGTCAACTGTGAAGACATTAGATGGGCATTTGCTTGGGTTGGCTGCCCTGAGGCTTGTGTGTTCTGGGAGAAAGGACGAGCTTTGTATGAGAAAAGACCCTTGAATTTTCCTAATTATTATCTTAAATAGGAAAAAAAATATTGGAAAGGTGAAAAATATTAAGATCTCTTATTGTTTGGGCACTAGCAACAAAAATAGTTACATTTCCCCTGCCTATCAGTTTCTTTGATCTGCTAATACAACACAGATTATACAGTTTCTACCTCAAAATGAAATTTAGAAAAAGACACAACCCCTCTCGGGTGGTATGGAGAATGTAGTGTAACTTGTGTCTTCCAATGATTTCTACTATGCTAAATCAGATCTACATTTTTGTTGAGAACAAAATTTCACTTGTTATGAGACACCTAAGAAAGGAGGAAAACCAAAAGGAAGTGCAGTGCAGCAGTAGCAAAAGGTTTTATGACAATTCAGAATTATCTATGTAATACTTTACTCTGAAACTGGAATAGCTTTTAGAAAGTAATAAGTCGCTAGCAGCAATTCTTAGTTTAATGACATGATGTGTCATGGTATCATTTTTACTCTAATTTTAGAAACTGTATCACCTGTCTGTGTTTCTCCATTAAAATCATGACAAATATCCCTGATTTAAATATTGAAAAAGCAGTACCACTAGATCTTTTATGAAATCCACTATCTTATAATTAGAAGAACTACTTTTAATTATATGTGGGGGAAAAGTTGACTTTGCCTTTATAATCTACACTTTTCAACCTTAAATTGAGTATCAAAATTGAGTATGCAAGAGTCTGAGCTCATTCATAGCAGGTTTATAGGTTGCTTATACAAAGCAGCTCAGGTTTTGAGCAGGTGCTGGAGAAGTTTTCATCCCATTACACTTACTAGTGAATCATAGAATAGAGGAATACATTAAATGACCATTTATGCACCTCCATATGTACTTTTACACCAATGATTCCTCTGGCCTATGACAGCTATAAGCATCCTACGTTCTTCTTAACTGATTCTTATTTAACCCATTTTAAAGATCTCTAAGGATAGACATTTTCTTTAGACAATCCATTCCAGTGATTGACTCTGAGGTCATTGCACTATATTTTTTAGAAGCCCCCACCCCTGAATACTTTATAGGCATAAAAAGGAATGATCTCTTTTTCTCAATCTGAAGTGGATTGTAAAAAATATATTTATTTTATACAATGATTTCCGTCTCTCTGTAATAAAGAATCCTTCCATATTAAAAAATGTCTGCAAGAGCAAATCAAAGCACAATGAGTAAAAATAACTTATTAAGGGAGTCAGTCTCACTTCTGTCATCTTTACTGGACTCCTTTTTTTTAAAGTCAGGCAGCATCACCCATGAAATATTATGAGTTATAAAATTGTCTATCTTTGTTATGTAGCTCAGGGTGAGAAACAGAGGAATAAGGTGGACCATTAGATATAATGCTTCTTTTTGTTGGAAGCAGTCATTTTGTCCGAAAGGTTTTTGCATCCTTTTTTCCCCTGTGGGGTTGTGTGTATTTTCAATGATTATTTGTGATCTAAAATGTGTTAAATATGTATTAAAAAAATATGAACATAAACATAGATATCCTACTTTGCTCTTGTTGTTCTGAAAATCTGGCAGATTCTCAAAACCACTTCTCTTTGCCCTGAGCAGGCATTTACACCAATACTGCGCAACCACTCTGTTCCCCCAGTTACTGTTCCCTAGCATAGCTTTATAACATAACATGACATAATCTAATAAAGCATAATGTTGCTTGTCAAAAAGAGTATCAAATAAGATTGCTAAGATCAGGTGTTTGGCATACATTTAGATTGCTAATATGCACTTAGGAATAGTATGACTATATAACAGATGGTATATTTGCTAACTTCAGTTTTTCTGCAGAGATCTATAAATAAATTATCTCCTAGTTCCTATGTGATTCCTTCCATCCTTTGTCTCTATTTATCTCACCTTATGAACAGCGAGTTCCCTCACACTACATTGCTCTCTCGGCTGTGGTTTTTAACAAAAAAACCCATTTTTTCCAGCACTGTAGATGTTGGCAGATTACTATTGGTACAGCACAGTTAATCAGGTGGATGTGATAATGAGGTCATGCAGGCTAAGCAAAATGCTCAGGTGAACAAGTGATTCTTCACAGTGAAGAGTGGAAATACATGGACTCAGCTGTGTGTGGCGAGAAGTCATCATTGGCCGGGAACACTTGCAGACCTAAGCAGGAAAGGTATGTGCTCAGAAGCAGTAAAACATATGGCATTTTGTGGAAACTGAATTAGAGAATGACAGGGCTTTCTCTGATGTAAGAGTGAATACTTGAGGTGAAGGAGGCTTTCAGCTTCTTACCAGGTGTGAAGGGAGGAATGGGCCAGAGGTTTTTCCCCAGTGGTGTAAATCAATAGTACTGCTCTGATTTATGGCAGCAAAGGATATGGCTTGCAAGTTATCAGTGTAGTTCTTCAATTACAATAAAAAAAAACTGTGGGAAGAATAGCATTTTTGGATGAGGATGACTATTGGTATAACTGAGCACAGAGCTGCCATTGAGAAGGCAAGCAAATCCTGATGGATAGAAACAAATGTGAATGATATAGCAAGAAATATCTATGTTAAGTATTTGTGGTAATTAACAGGCTACTTAATAGGTTCAGCCACACAGTTGTTTTTTCTTTAGTGTTTTAAAGCTCAGTGCTGACATAATTGCTGGTTGAATCATGAATATGTATCTTCTAATTTCACCACCACCACTATTACCCACACATCTGGGGTTTTTTACTAGTAAAGTGTTAGAGTGCTAGGCTTAACTTGTGCAACATGATATGTGAAGACATGATCAGCTTTCCTGGGATTAGGGGACTACTGCTTAAATATGTCCAATAGAAACAAAAACCTAATCACGAGTAGCAACTCATTCATTTCAGCCTCCAAGTAATGTGTTTGAAATTTCTTAAACTGCTCAGGGATAGGTGTAGCACTTCCAGAGCAGACCATTTTAAGAACAAGCATAGGACGTCTCTGTCACTGAATAGCAAACAAGAAAACTGGGGGAATTTAATATATGAAATTGTTACAGACAATTAAAGAAAGTCCAATTTATCACCTGGCAGAATTACTAACGGTTCATCTGAATTAATGTAATTTCATGCTTTCTTGAACTTTTGATTTTTTTCATAAATGTTTTGTCATTACATAATCCCAAATATTATAGTTGTAATTACTTGTTATTGAAATGTGCAATGAATGTTAAGGCATCAGTCGTAAGAGCACTTTACAAATTAGTTATGTTCCTGAGGACAAATCAATAATTTTTTTCACATTTCCATGTGACTGTGTCAAATCATGATATATCACATCTGTTCCACTTTCTTCTGTTTCTCCTATTGGCTATGATATATTGCAATATGAGCGGTGTTAATGGATGTGAGGTATCACAATAGAAATTTTCTCACAAGGAAAAGGGATAAAAATTACAACCTCAGCAGTTTTTAAAAGCAGCTCAACATTATTATTATATGCATTTCTAACACCTGTGTTACGAGTTGACAATTAGTTACCTTGCCTGTCACTGTAGCTATTAGGGGGCCCATTATTGTAGGTCTGAATTCAATGTGTGATTCGGAGGAATCAGATCTGTTAGAGCTGCAAACAGGAAAACTGGGACATACTGAATCTTTTAGATTATCTTCTGGGAAGTCCCATGCCTGGCCAGAATTTGGGTTTTGTTTTTTCCTTTCATGTACAAAGTGTTAAATATATAAAAAGTCCAAAACTTTTGTTAGGCTAAAACACTTTTTAGATACAGACTGTGCCTGTTGACAAAGGGTTGTGATCATCTGTCCAGGTCACTCCAGAAGACCTCTTGCACATCTAGCCATGTCTCCTTGTTTCTCCTCAGTAGTATTGTACTGAATTGCCTTGTTGGAGACTAGTACAACCTCTTGCAGCTTGGTTACTAATAGGGTGTGCTATGGAAATATCTTTCTCCAAATATCTCCCAAAACAATGGCTAATTTTACTTCCCACAACTTCCCCTGG
The DNA here is from genome assembly GCF_000690775.1 of Eurypyga helias. Classification (NCBI taxonomy): domain Eukaryota; kingdom Metazoa; phylum Chordata; class Aves; order Eurypygiformes; family Eurypygidae; genus Eurypyga; species Eurypyga helias. The sequence continues at coordinate 120,841 of NW_010259698.1, forward strand.
AAAGGAAACAGGTTTTTTTCAGTTTTCAGGACTGTAGTGAACTAGCTAAACCAATCCTCTGACAGTTCCTTTGTCTTGATAGTAATGTCAATACATTAATCTTTCCCTTTACCACCTAATCTCAATTTTTGTGAAATGTTCCAATTGATTTTCTATTAATTCAATTCTGAGATTAAGAGCGGTGTTATCTCTAATTAAGGTGTCTGAAAGCTGCTTAACATTTCCCATTTCCTGATTTTCAACTACTTGAATTTTCTACCAAATACCTACTGAGGAGTTCTGCTCCTTCACTGTTAGAAGTACACGTGAGCCTCTGCTTTGTCAGTGTTGTAATATCACAGGGTCTGTAAACTTGAAGTTGCTCAGCCACGATGAGCCTGGGCAATGTTTGAGTGTCGCCTTTCACCAAGACAACTTAAAAGCCAACTATAATCTTTACTTTTCTTCTAGTTTTCCACCTGAGGTGAACACTGCATCACACTGGTTAAAAAAGAAAGTTGCCCTCTCCTTACCCCCTGAAGAAGGCCCCAGGGAGAACCCCGTGGACGCTCACCCCAAAGCCCTGTTCCTCTCTGCCAAATCAAGAGAGAAAAGAGGGAAAATCGCTGCGTCTTGTCCTTCTGCAAAGCTGCATAATCAACCAAGGACCTTCATCAGTGCTCCTTTATTTAGTTAAATTGCTCTGGAGCTTCTAAGGGGAGAGGAACTGTAATTTACACATTAAGATGTACACAGGCCCCAGGTCTTCAATTCAGCTTAAGTGGTATGAATAGCCAGTCCAGGCACTAATTTTCAAGGTGGGGAACAATAATTTCTGCCACAGCCTGATTGTAGTTTTCAATTAAAGAGTGAAAATGCCCTTTACAAAGTAATATCAAGCTTCTCTAGAGGAAAAAATGGAAGGTCACAATTAAATTAAACAGGGAGGGTTGAGGAGGGAATCCTTAGCTGACTGGGATTTTTTTTTTTTTGTTCATGCACCAAGAAACCCAGTACAAAGAAACATATGCTCTGAAGCTGTAGTGCTGGTCTACATCTGTTTTTTTCTTATTTTTTCCCTTTTTACAGAGGTAGCAGCATAAATTATTAAAGCTCTCTTCTGAAGCAAAAACAGGACTAGCACTGAGCAGTAACTGTTGATGCAGCCTTAGGGCTCTTACTCTAAACTCCATCTGCAGGCCAGAGGCATATCTGAGGATCTGACCCTCCCAAATGGAAGGGGATGTAAGAAATTTATTTTTAATATTTTATATTCCTGAACAGTTTTCTCACTTGTCATGGCAGAGCTCATTTGTCACCTGTCATCAGAGTCACTTTACCGTCTGCATGAGTTTTCTCCAGATTGGAGTGGTCTTAAAAACAGATTCCTCTCCCCAGTCTAAATCACATGGGCCAGATTTATCTCTGCCAGAACTGTACCTATCTGATGGACTTACACTGGAGATGGTCCTGGCTGTGTCAGACTACCTCTTTGCAGAGGTGTTAACTCTTAGCCAAAACTGGCTTCTTTCAATTATATTTGCCTGCTCCTGCAGAGACCTAGTTTCCCAGCGTGTGTGGAAATGGTTCATGAACTTGCTACTTCCCTTGGACCTTGACCTTCTTGTTTGCAGTGAACAATCATGCCCCATGTCCTTCAGGGAGCCCTATTTACCTCCATGTCCAGGGTCCTGTGGGTAAAACTGTTAAAACCCCACAGTTCCACTTTTAGGCTATTAATTCTTTTGATGCTTCTACCAACAGGATAATCTACACTCATAATATGTACAATAAGAAAATGGCAAGAAAGGAGAGCTGTCATGCACTGCTGAAAGTGTGTGACAAGCATGTTCATTCATATTCTAGCCCTTCCCAAATTCCTGCCCAGCCCTTTGCAGATCTTGATTCAGCACAGAATTATTTCTCTCAGAATTACTTTGTGTTGTGCCTGGACACCACTGCTTTATCTCACTCATTCCAGCAGCAAGACCATCAAAGAATTCCTTCCAGTGGGAATTTCAAGATTTACCTGGGTATAAGGGATTTTTGAATGTGAATATTCTAAGTGGGATTTCAAATGTGGTGTATGTTATTAATTCTTTCAGTAGCATTTACAAGTAAAGACTTACAGCTCAGTGCATTCTCTGTACCAGATATGGTTTGCCTATTGAGAAAAGTTATGCCTCTGGCCTTATTTCTTCACGCCACGGAAAGTACCAATGACACAAACTCTTCCTCCTTCTTGAACAACGTAGAGAAATTTATCTTGTACCTGAAAAGCTTTGTATTAGAATCAACTTTCACTGCAAAATAACTAAGCAATAGATTTCATTCTTTTATTCCAAAAAGACAGTCATTTATTGCAAAGAAATTAGTTCAGTATTTCTTCTTTCTTGCAAGCCTTTACCTGTAACTCTTCCTTTTTTTTTTTGTCATACCAAAGAATTAAGCAGCTCATGTGGACATTATGGTTATTCCATTTAATAATTTATTGGAATCTAAGTCATATTGTCTGCAGTGAAAGTAGAGCAGATGGAAAAAAAAATCACCCAGACTGCAAATAAAACCGGTCTCTATCCTTCAAAAATATTAAATTTTATCCATCAGAATCTAGAAGCTCTGGGACCTGTAGATGCTTTACCATATCTCAATCACATATATTGCTTTTCCAATACAACTTGCAATGGGCTGATTTAGGATAAACACTTTCATAGGAACTACAGAATAGTAAGTAATATATAACTAGAAGATAATCTTCAAGTATTTATATATTCCCTATCACTACTTTATCTGACTAGCTCCCTCCCTGCAATGCACCTTACTGCATCTCTGTAATGTATGTCTCCATTTCATAATGAATTCCTGTACAAGAGGAATGAAAGCCTTCTTAGAGTAGGAGTTTAAGCAACTATCTTAATGGAATGAACCGACTTTAACAAAGTGTCCTGATACAGAATAGCCTTGAATGTGGTGGTTAGATACTCTGAGATGTTTAAAACCATATGAGAGAGAAAAAAATAAATGCAGTTTGGGTTTCTGATGCTGCTTGGTCTACTACAACATTAAATAAAAGGGAATGTTGCTGCCATCAGCTACAGTTCGTGTGTTTGGCAAGAAAGAGGAGATCATGACTGCATTTGCTGTTAAAGAGCTCCAAGAACACAGAACCAACTCAAACCTTTAGGGAATGGTGGAGAAAGCAAAACCTCTTTATTATGTAGACATACCCATATCTTCCGCTTTTAAGACTTCAAGATTTTGTTTCCATCTTTGGGAATGTCTGGATATTTCCATAATCTATTCTTGTAGTATCTGAGCTTTAAAAATAGAAATGCTGTTACCACCCTTGTCCTGTCAGCAAGCAGGTGAAACCCTTCCAGTCTTCTTGCCTGAATGGTTGTTGATGGTTCCTGCTTTTCCTTAAGCCTGTGAGTGCAAAGACTTCTGCAAAGTAATAAATACTAGAAAGCTGGACAGATACAGAAAGATAAGCTGAACATAGTGAGGTCTTACAGCATTTTTGTCTTTGAGTGAATAAACTCTATCAGTCATACTCATTTCCTGCAAATACTTGGCTCAAAGTAGCCTTGAAGGACACACAGTACCCCACTTCAGGGTTGCTAGAGCAGTGTACAGACCCCTTACAGGAATACATATAGGGTTCTCACCATGTCTTTCCTAATTTTATGTGGAAGCATTGTTAAGAAATGTAGGAAAAGAAAATATGCCTGAAGCTACTGGGTGTGCTCCATGGAGAGCATCCATTAAGCAAAGACCTTGATGTAGACCCCACCATGGGGAGCTGCTGCAGAGAGTGTTGCAGCATTGACACAAAGTGTCCATAGCAATCAGAGCTGATAAATGAAAGTTCAGTTTATTTTTACTCTAGGCAGGGTTTTGACAAAATATGGGCTATATTTCCAAGTAATACACTGAATTCTTGGTATATTTACTGTCACTCATTCTATTCAGAAACTTTCAATTCACCTAGCCATACACATGGAGACGTAGGTATTGCTGCTGTAGTAATATTGGATTCTTTAAATAGTTAAAAGTCTGAAATGCAATTTTGAGCTGTAAGCCTATGTAGTGACATAAGGAGAGATGACACTAGTATTTCCATCCTCCAGACAGAATCGATCTGCAGAGAGTGTTGCTACTGCAGGGTACCTTTTTTTTTTTTTTTTTCCCCTCGCTGACAGGGAGATGCAGATTGTGAGGTCTTGCCAGGATCATCAGGAGCTGTGCATGGCCTGGAAAGGACACTGTTTCAGATTTAATTCTCTACATATCTGCAAGTTGGGACATGTTTCCCCAATATACAGAAGGAAGACCTTTCAAAACGGGAAGGTAGGCTTTAATGCATTGCTTTGCATCTGTAGGTTATAATAGAATAGAGGCAAGACTGACTTTACCTGAAGTGTCCCTATAGGATATTAGGGAATGTAGTAAAGGAAGTAAAACTTTGGTGGTGACCTGCTTCTGCCACTGGAAAGCTGAGGTCTTCTTCCTATATCCTCTTCAGTTTTTACTTGGCCATCCCTGAATGCCTACTGAAGGCTGAACTAAGAATATACCTCCTTTTGAGAAGGAGAGGAGTTGCAGTGTTCATTCTTTCAATCTAAGCTGCTAGGCAGCCTGATCAGCATGCCAGCCCTTGCATGCGGTGATGAATTAACAATCAGTTTACAGACCCAGAGAGCTTTATTCAAGGTGGTAGTTACAACATCTAGCACACCTTTTAATCAAATACAATTGTTACAGAGGGATTTCTGGACACACACAATACCACAAAACAACCAATCCAGAAATGTTTGTGCCATTTAGATGAAAATTCATGCATGTCCAGACTTTGTAAATTCAGACTATCTGATCTAAGTCTATTGATTTTTCCATTTTCTGTTTCAAACCATATACTACAAGTAAAATGGGTTATGACATTTTGAGGCATGCTGTATTGCTTTGTGATGTTTCTGTAATTTGTGTGCAGTCAAAGGTAAATAACATGATGAAGTAATCAGATGAAAAGTGGGCTTTTGTGCTAGCTGAGCATATCACAGACAGTCACTCTTAACAGGGCTTTGGTAATGCTCAGACTGTCATGATCTAGCAAAGACTAAATGGACTTGATTGCTTTCAATATATTTCCCCTGAAACAGTTAAATGCTAATGATGGACGACTATTTTATGTTTCAGAACTCTGTCCGGAAGGGATTATTACCTCTTTAATTAGTTATTGCAGCAAAACTGTGTCATCTTCTATCTGACGAAAAACACGTGAGAGCGCTTGGGAGCTGCAGATTTTGTTCCAAGTGTCCCAGCACTCTCACTCTTACCCATGCTGCTATGAACGCATCGTCACTGGCTGAGAGGAGGCAGGATGTGGGTATTTAGAAATATGCTATTGAGAATAAGCACCAACTAAAACCCCTGAGCACCACTTTGAAAAACATGACAATATGGTTACAGCCCAAAAATGCCAAGGAAAAATCCTTCACTTGTAGCACTGGGGAAAACTTTTAAATACGTGCTCTAATGTCTCCGCTGTGTGCCCTTCTGTGTGGTTCAGGACAAAATGACTAATCCTGTTCATGAATTTAAATTGTTGCCATTGTTTCTGAGAATTCATGATAAATAATAGGGTCCTGAGGTCTGAGAAAGCTGCAATCACTATGACTGTCCATCAGTGATGGTAGAACAATTTGACTGAGAATCTAATTTAAGATCCCTAGGCAACTAAATATTTTCAGTTAATAATGAATTTTCTGGGTTTATGCCCTGAGTAGTTATGAATTACGTTCACTTGTGATTCTTTTTCATGGTGGGTTCTTTTTGTTTTCTAGTTTGTTTAATTGTTCTTTTTTATTCTCCTATGTATCTGTTAATGTCTCTGTCACAGAAAGTATATGAGAATGGAAAGAATTAGTAACAGGCCTGGACAGGCTGTTTTACTGCAGCTAGTTATAGGGATTTCCCTCAAGACCAGTTGTTTGCACACAGTTACTTTTACTTAAAACTGATGAAATAATTAAAATAAATCCCCTGTGTGCCTTGGGATAGACTTCTGGTTGAAGCCATATTTAAGTATTTCTCTGTAACAGGTTTTTGTTTGTCTTTTTTAAGGCATGAAATACAATTTAGATGCTCTTCATTAAGACAAATTGATTTTTGCAAAGCACCTCATTAATATGCATATAAATGAATCCTAGCACCACAGAATAGGAGACACTCCAGTTTTATGGCTCAAAACACTTCTTTAAATGTGGATGGTTTTTTTCTCTTTGGAATTCTGAAGATGACTGGTAGTTCTGGCTCAGAAGGCACAGCCACTGCGTTTGTGCCTGGTCAGGCTCTGCAGTAGCTTTGGGAGGTGGTTCTGCTGGTGGTGGGGTTCAAGACAGCTGCTTCATCAGAGGTGTCTGCTCCCATATGCATGCAAAACCTGTGACATCTGGGAAGCTTGTGCACAAGCATCTTCATTTCGGAAACTAAGTTCTGTAAAACCTGAAGGAAAACTTTCCATGTCCCATCTCTTTCTTCAGGCTGACTCTTGCAGAGTTCACAAAGATGAACTCGCCACGGAGTTGTCTTTGACCTTCTCTCTATGCAGAGCGGAAGCGACCTTGTGTTGGATGTCAGTCCTGAACTTGGAGGGGACAAAGTACCATGTGGATGGCAGGTTGTGACTTGGGAGCAAAGCTCAAAACTCAAACCTGTGTGAGGTCCCTGGTGTCTGTGTCAGACTCTGACTGCATGAGCTGGGATCTGACACCAATGCTTTTTAACCAGACTGAAGATCCAGATCAACAGCTCCTGCTCTTGCAAAACACGTTAGCTTTTCAAAATGCACTGCTTGCTGGTTAGCAGGAGATGCACAGGGTTTATAGGGAACTTTCAACTTTATTTATGACAAAATAAACCTTTTGCAGGAAGTATGAGTAATGTAGGAGTGCCATCCTATGTATCCCACTAATGCATTTATGTGGTCTTGCTCTGCTCTCTCTCCCTGATGCTGTCTCTCATTTTCAGCTTGTAGCTTTAATAATCTATGCCACTTTCTCCTGTACAATATTCTACCCGCAGCTTTCATTTGGCAGCTCTGTTTTTAATAGACGATAAGCATTGAACTCCAGCTGAATCTGAAGACATATTTCTAATCTCATACTGCATTTATTTTGCTACTCAGAAAGCTCACTATCTTGAACAGAGGAAAAAGTATTTTTCACCCATTGAGATGCACAGTATATTTCTAGAGGTATTGTTAATTCAAACTCCAACTCAGGGTTAGTTACCTTGTAGTAAAAATACAAATACACATAAAACCTGTTACTTGGATAATAGGCTTGATTCAATTATTTATTATGGTAATGACAATAATATGCCAGGCAGCCCGATTCAGGGAAGAGTCCCACTTTGTTAGGTATTGAATGAAAGTGTCATAATATCAACATGCCTGCCTGTCTGGATTTTAAGATATAGCCTGAAGTATTCATTGAAACAAAGAAGTAAATTGGATGGCAACATGGAAATAAGAAATAAGAAAATGTTAACTGTGAAATAACTGTTTCAAGGTAATTTGTTCCACTCTTCTCATCAGGTCATTATAACATTTTCCATGTACTGCTTTTTTCTATTGTAAGACAAGTTAAAGCTCATAGTTTCACAGTGATGCTGCTAAATTGAAGCATTTTCCTGTATGTTTGTGTTTGCCAATGCAAATGACAACCTTCAATTTGTCTGTCCTGTCTTTTATGTGGGAAAGGATGTAAATGTCTGTCACAGCTACTGAAAAAGTAGTGTGCTGCTTGAATATAGGATATATTTACCTTTGTATGGCTGCTGTTAAGACTGGGAGCAGTAAAGCAGGATGGTAGTTGTAGCTTTGTCTGTTGCTGTTGTAGACAAACAAGACCCAAATTTGTTGTAACCCCCGCAGTAACTTCAGGAATTGTCTTGGTGGGGTTATGAAGCCTAATTAAAAGAACTGCTTGATGTTTACCTCATTGTGATTGTTGTATGTTGTCATGAAACTTCAAACCTTTGGTGAGTTAAGTGATTCAGAGACAAGGCTTAACCAGGATGGAGTATTAAAGAACTGGTATTTAACGACTGAAAATACTTAATGACATCAATAAAGTCCATTCTCTGGCAAACATTCTCTGGCAAAAATTCCTCTGGCTGTTAACTGCACTGGCTGCATCGCACTGAGATATGCTTTGCCTCACAGAGGCAGAAATCACCCATGATTTCTCTCAGGTTTGTCTGAGTGCAGAGCCCTGTCCAGCAGCTGCACCAGGAGTGGGGGAATTGCAAGAGGGCTCTGCAGAGCCTACTCTCTGTGGGAAGATGCATGCCCGTGTTTAGATCCTTAGAAAATTCAGTCCCATGAAGAAAACTGTGCATTGTGGCTCACAGCTTGGTGGTTTGTTTTTTTGTTTGTTTGTTTGGGGTTTTTTTCTACTGGGGAAAACTTCCAAGGGATCACACTTCCAACACGAGCTTGAGGATGAGACACTTCTGTGCCAACCAGCATCTTTCATTCCCTGAGGACTGTCAGGGACACACTTGTGAATGTAGGGAAGGATGGATCAGTATCCTGACAAAGGACTTTTCTCCTTACCAGTGTGGCTTTTCCCATAAGGTTTCCCTTCTTTCAGCTTTCTCCAAAACCTTCTCCTTGCAAAGAGTTAATACAAGACAAGTTTACAGAGCTAGCTTTGCTCCTATATGTGGCTATGAAATGGTGATAGGTAGACACAGAAGGAAGTGCAATCAATTATTACATAAAGCAGCTCTGGCCAAAAGAGCTGGTGTACCAAGCCAATATGATTCCCTACAGGCTGGGAGAGCAGTGAAGGGGAAACCAAAGTGTTTCCAGGCATTTGGATCAGGGATAGAAGGATCAGGGATACCCCCCTTTTTTTAAAGATGAAATCATTGGGTATGATGATAGGCTAAAAATCATCAGAGCTGCCCTTCTTTTACTGATATTCCTGTTGGGTCCTCCCCACCCCCCCCTTTTTTTTTTATTTGTTATACCTCTTTGTCTACCTCATAGACAATTTTGAGGTGGCCATCTATTCTTGCTTCTTTCTAAAGTATGGGATTTATCCTGTTGCTAAATGAATTTAATCTCCAGCTGTTGTAATAATTTTCCATAAAGGAAGGCTGGCTTGCAAAGATGTTTCAGAAAAAGTGGGAAAATAACAAATCAAAATTTTTGTTTCCATTTGACCAGCTCTGGGGAATCAAAAGCTCTTTGAGAAATTCAGAGTAAAACATTATTAAATGAAATACTAGCGATATACTATTTGATCAGCTCTACTGAAAAAGAGTCTGTGAACCATCCTGACCTCTAACGTCTCCTTTGTATAACCCTTGCGACATGAGATTTGCTATGAGAAATGGAACAAGATTAATAATTAATACGTTTGCTGGTGTCTGAAATAGCGACACAAGGCTGGCTTTAGACACATGTTTTATTAATAAGGTTTGAAAACAATTGCTTTCTCCCAGCAACAGACAGCTCAGACCTTTATACTGAAGAAACCGGAATGGAGGTAATATCTAGGGTGGCTGTTGTTGTTGGTTCCTCCTCCCTCCCTGGGCATTAACAAAACTTAGTCACTACGTATAAATGTTCTGGGAAAGACTGTGAAGTTGTGAAGAAGTGAAATGGGGAGCAAGACTAAAATAAATTTCAAATCTCACAGCAGCATACGTGCTCTGCCCAATCAAGCTGAAATATGAAACATTTCAGAGCGTTGCTCTTCATTTTGCACACTGTGTAAGGAATAAGTGTTTCTTACTCTGTTAATGTAACAAAATGTCAGTGTGGCAATTAGGGGTACAATGTTTTTACGGTTCAGTTAGACTTCATTATGTTATAGAAAATAGAAAGCCTAAATTTTTGTAACATTCTTCACCCCAGTTGTAACTACCTGCAATATAGCAAAAAAAGCAGTGTCTTAAAAAATGAAAATACCTTTATTAAATTAAAATAATTTCACTCATCTTCCTTGACCTTTCAATTTTCTGAAAGTTATTCTTGTTCCTGAGGGCTAGCAGCCATCAGATGTCTGGTTTTGTTATTAATATTTACTAGGAATTATTTTTTTAAGGATAAGCACTGCTGAAGTAAGCCAAACCTTTTGAACAGAATCATTGATGATACTTTAATTATCCAATAAATTACAGTTCATGTGCAGAATTAATCGGAAAATAATGCTCTAATAAATATGATCTTCCCAACTTACATGCAAATTGGAGCTTTGCCTTCCTGCTCAGAATTGTTCCAAATGAATTTGTGGCCAAACACTGGTATGTTCCAATATCCTGTTTTTTATGTGGGTTATTGATTGCCAAGCTGCCTCCAACCAACCTGTAGTGATAACTCATGGTAAGATCAATATCTGTGCCATTTTGCTTCCACCTTTGAGGGGAAAAAAATCAAATTATGCTTATAATTTTCAGAGCCTATTCATATTTATCTTAAATAGTGTGCTGTAGCATACCTGTAATGATAAAAATGTAGTTAAATATCACAAAATTATATCATTTTTCACACAAGACTGCTTCTTATATCAATCTTAATGATATCAATAATTCTGTACTTTGAAAAATCATTACTACTTTTATGCTAGTCACCAGTATTCATCCAAATGTCTACAAAAAGTAATTATAACTTACTCATACAAACTAAGCTATCCATCCAATTGGGAGTATGGTATACATCATGACTACAGCTACCTTATTTTTTATACCATAAATGGTACCTGCATGTGCTTTACTGTTCTTGCAAATTATGTCATAAATTTGGTTAAAAAAATAATGTGGACATATAAATCAGGAAGGATTACACTCCAGAGGACAGAAGAAAGCATGGAGAGAATTTTTTATACAGCAAGTTTGAGACTGATAATTTAATGATGACATTGCTCTGCTTTGTCCCTGCTAGTCCACTAAGTAAAAAATGGATTGTGTCTGCAGTTACACAGCTATTTACAAATGTCAAAATCTGTATTTCAAAGAAAATATATATCTGTTTTAAGAAGGAAAATTTTGTGACTACCACTAGTCACATAAGGGTTGAATTTTCAGTGTCCGCATGAGGCCCAAAGGAAGAATAAAGGACCTTAGTCACTGATGTCTGCAAGCTTTGGACTTCTTTATGCCACACTTCAGGCTGTCAGCAGTCCTAAAACTACATAACCACGTATTGTCTTCTCCTCATTTTATACCACAACCATCTCTTTAACTTGCACCATTTCTGCTGACCTGTGTGGGCAAGATGCCCACTCCTCCATAGGATGCAAAGACCACACAAGAGTTGCTAATGGCTCACTTTGGGGTTCCAGAAGGCTTTATGGCAGCCCTTGAAAAAAGGGCAACTTTTTCTTTCTAATTATCTGAAGGATCACAGCCTAAAAATTTTTCTGTTTCTTGTTACTTGCAGGGATGAGCTTACTGACAGCAGTGGTAGTTTCCACAGTTAATGGATTGAAGCGAAGTTGCACCGCAACTATATTCCTGGAAGATCTGACCTGGATATACAGCCCAATGCTTTACTTCTAACACCCATAGACCTGTTTCTGCATGGTCAGAATGCCCAGGTACCAGTTTTTTTGAAGGAAGGTTTTTAAACTCTGCTGTGAAATGCATTTCTGTGTTCCAAGGGAAATCTTGACAAGTATGTGTAGGGAAAGCAAGGATCCTGACCTTTTAAGTGGGCACTTGTTGTTTTTAAAGATTAATAATGACTGATTGAAATATGAAATCAATTGAATACTGTGGAGAAAAAATCTAGTAACATTAAATAATTTATCTCAATATGCCAGTCATTGCCTCCTGTTTCTGAATGCATCAACACTGAGAAATTTAGAGGCAACAGTGAACTATCAGTAATTCTTCCTACCAGTCGCAGCTGTGGGCACTTGTTGTTTTTAAAGATTAATAATGACTGATTGAAATATGAAATCAATTGAATACTGTGGAGAAAAAATCTAGTAACATTAAATAATTTATCTCAATATGCCAGTCATTGCCTCCTGTTTCTGAATGCATCAACACTGAGAAATTTAGAGGCAACAGTGAACTATCAGTAATTCTTCCTACCAGTCGCAGCTGATTTGTGACCCTTCTGTACCCTTTCTCTATTCTTTTCTCACATTTTGCTTTAGTAGGTCTATGTTTTTGCGGGTTTTCTGGGTTTGGCTTTTTTTTTCCCCAAGATGAACAATATCTTATCTGGTGCCCATCCATCAGCCTTTTCTATGAAATCTGTATCAGGGTTAGGATTTTGCCATACTTCAGGATTTTACATATGGTACATGCTGTCTAAACCTTTCTATTTTCTAATATAGGATATTCTGTTATTTAGTTTGCCAGTTCTCTTTAATTTCAGAATCAATCACTGAAATAACTGCTGTCATCATTACATGGCTGCCAATTAAGCTCTATAATTGTTTTTCAAAACAAATGCAAAGTTGTTGGCTTAGTTGCTGCAAATTAATTCTTCACAGTATCCCCATAATCATTCTAATCACTGTGGTACAATGATTATTAAACTTTTCATATGGATCAGGGGTTCATCTCCTGTTGTGGGCTTTTTCCTAATTAATATGTTTACATCACTGAAGGAAGCATATTAACGAATTCATGGGAAAGACAATGATTTAATGACTTTGTGTGTTCTGCTGTATATTGTCTAATACACAGAAATCTTTGAAAAATTATTTTAAGAAAATTTTAATATAAGGCAGTTAAGGCAGCGATAATCTACATATTTTTGTGAACGTCTTCATGCAACCATTGGAAAATAGTTTTCAACAATTATAGGAAATCTATTCTGGATTAATTGTTTCAGAATCTAAACTTTTTTTAAAAAATATACTATATCCTGATGCTGAATTCAGTAGTTCCCTAGGAATGTAAGACTTGCCAAATCATATTGATATGGCCAAAATTAAAAAAAAAACCAAACCCAACCCACACCATCACAAAAAGTGTATTTTATGAACGCATAGAAAAAGTGATCATAAGCCATTTGCTTCAAAGTCTAGCTTTTTATAGAACACCAGTTATAAAATGTTCCCAATAAGTTCTTCATTGTGTTTTGGAAACATATATAAGTGGGACCTTCCCCTTCCTTCCCATCTCAGTTTAAAGATCTCAAGCAACAGGCAGTCTATTCCTCTTGTTTCTTTTCTTAAATTGTTGCCAATTTATCCTAACATTTGAATATACCAGTATTCTTCCAAGTCACTGGGTTATGTTAAATCTTTGCTGGACTTACTGGGAACTTCCTTCTAAAACACACTGAAGTCTAATCATTGCAGCTTCACTTACATAAAAACCTGTAATGGTGATTTCTTAATTTTTATACTACTTAATCAATACTTCTGATTTGCTATTCAAATAGTCTCCACCTCCAAGCAAATAAAAGTGAGGAGGAGTAGAATTTATTAATGAACATGTATATGTGAGTAATGTGTGTTTACAATACAACTGGAAATTATGCTGTCTTTCCTTAGGGTAATAACTTACAAAAGAATTGTGGAAAAAATAATAATGAATTTCTACCATGTTTTCACACTAAAAAAATATTGATCTAGCTAAAAATGTTCAAAGGAGAGAGAAGCACATAAAACTTAGAAAAATGGTGAAATATTGGAGATCTTTGCAGAATACAAAATATTCTTAAGACTTGTTTGAGAAATGTCAATATGTTTCATTATATGCAAGTTGACTGTTAAGCTGCATATCCTTGGGTTTCTCTGGTGTTTAGACTTCCCTTAGCCTCCCTGAGTAGGGTGTCTTCCGGGCCATGTACCTAATGACACCACAATCCCAACACTACTCCGTGTATCCCGACCCACGTTCAAGTAAATCCAGCAGAGTCGAGGAGAGAGAGCCCTCAGACTGGAGCTGCCACTTTACAGAAAAAAATGCAGGCACAAAGCATCTGATGTGTAATCCAATGCTTACACAGGCTGATTATGAGTTTCAGAGCCAAAAGTTTGTTTCAGTGGGATAAAACGGTTGGTTTGGTAACCTATGACCTCTGATATTTTGGTAAGGAAAATCTTAACTTTTGACATAAGATTATGATTTCTGATAAGTGGATAATTAACCAGGAAATTTATAAGCACATCTGTAACAATAGTATAGAGTGTTATGTAATGTCTGGGTTGCTATAATGAAATAATTCCCATTTCTGTGATTAATGAATCTGGAAAAGAAACTAGAAAAAGGAAACATTTTCTTTGAGATGTGACTTCTTTTTGAAAATGAAATGAGAAGGTGTATCAATTTCAGTGAAACTATCAATATATGAGTGTTGAAGCAATGAAGGATTTAGTAAAATATCCCACTTAGACAATGTGCAAATATTCTGGATGAATTCATAGGCAATATTTCATTAATCAGTTTTCTACTTGCTTTTAAAAAAGATATATATAGGACTATTAGAATTTCCTGATGAAAAATAAATGTTTTCAACAGTATAACAAAGCATGCATGGCTGCATCATGATTTTGTACCAAATTTATCATGGCTAGAAACTTTTACTTGTGTG